>NC_056736.1:544268521-544351021 GCF_019279795.1 Protopterus annectens
TAAATAGTCCTCTCAAGTAACAAAAAACAAGACATCAAACAGGTTGTCAGCTCACGCACTTCACCTCTCACACAAGTTCAGGACACAACACATATACCCACATACATGGAGGTACTCACTATAAGCCTACCAAAAGATCAGAAACCTCCCAAGCACAAATTATCTGGACACACCTAAAATGTATAGAAACCACTGCAAATAACAGCACACATATCAGTGTCTCACAAAATAAGCCTCTAAGGCAAAACACCTCAAAACCTAATATCTTAGTCATAGGAGACTCCATAGTGAGACATACAGATGTCCCCCTTACCAGACTGGATAAGGAAATTGTCAAGGTCAGCTACCTATTGGGTGCCAGGATCTGTCAGATCATGCATGCACTCAGGTCACTCAACAACAGGTACCTTTATGACTCTGTTATAGTCCATGTTGGGGTGAATGACTTGAGACGTACTTCCCTATATATAAAGAGAGACAAGACTAAACTGTCAGATTATGTGTCCCAGGCAGGTATAACCCTAGCCCTAAGCAGCATTCTACCCTCACCCCAGATGATGCGACAATATAAACAAAAAATAATTGACTTTAGCAATTGGCTTAGTTCTGGTGCCATTCCAGGGGATCCAGTATTTGTCAGCCTGGGAAGACATGGTCGATAGGCCACGCTGCTTTGCACCTGTCTCCCTTATGTTTCAGATACTAGCTAAGATGCTTGCCTCCCCCATAGTGCCTTTTTAGGCAATGTCAAAATGACAACATTTTCGACGTAGTAAAATCCACTTGAGACAAACTCACGGTTCTGCTGCTTAATGCTAGGAGTCTAAACCTGAAACTGCACCCCTGGAGGAAGCACTCCTCACCTTGGAAGTTGTGATGTCTGTACAGTCACTGAAATATGGTACAAGGCCGCAGAGAGCGCCCCATATGTGCAAGGCTACAATGCCTTCAGCATGTTCAGACCTCAGAATGAGCATGAAAGAACCAAAGTTAGAGGTATATTCATCTTCATTAAAGCCAAGTACATGACCAGATTGGTCAAACAGTGTGACTCTCTCGAACTACTCCATGCCCAATTACTATAGTCAAAACACCCTACCACATCATTGCTAGCTATAGGTCCAGCTTCATGAACCAAGCAAAGGACAATGCCTAGCTGGACTTACTGAAGTCACTCATCATATAGCCCAACACCTTAGTCATGGGAGATTTCAATTATCCCTCCCTCGACTGGGTAACATGCACGAGCTCAAACATGCTTGCCCAGAGATTCCTGGACTTTGTCAATGCAAATTCTCTGGAACAGATAGTCTGCACCCCCACAAGAGGTTCTATTGTCCTTGACAGAGTACTAACTAACATGAGTGGTCACTGCATTGCCCCCTGTGTGATGCCTTCCCTGGTAAGGCTGGACCATAACTCAGTCTCATTCAATGTAACTATTGAACCTCGCACCCCCAAAGGAACAAAAAATAAGGAACTTCTTCAAAGCAAGCTACAGCCTACTAAGTGATGGTATCAAAAAATGTTAGACCCCCTGCAATCACAGGAAATAATGACTCCTATGCAGAGATATATACAGAAGCCCTGTATAATCATCTTAGCAAATGTATAGACACGGCTTTACCTGACCGGATTAAAACCAGGCCCTCCTGAAAAAGCAAACCACCTTGGCGGGCATCTAGTATAAACAGACTGTATAACAAAAGGAAGAAGCTGAGGTCCAGCAATAAGAGGCAACTGCCTCTGCAGATGAAGAATTCCCTCCACAGACTGACAAGCAAATTGGAAGTCTTGTAAAGTCCTCTAAAGCTAATTATGAAGCTAAGATAGCATTCCTAACCAAGAACAGTCATAAGGCATTCTTTAACTACATCCAAAATCTAAAGGGAGTGCCCAGCTATGTCCTGAATTGGTAGTAGATGGTACCACTCACACTATACTGGAGGAAATTGCCAACTTGCTAGATGACAGATTTGGTGAAAACTTCACCCTCCTACCCCACCAGCCATACCCCAAAACAGACCTAGCACCAGTTCTCTACCTAGTATCTCTAGAGATCAAGTCAAATCTGCACTCTCCAAGGCCAAAAACATGGCTTCAGTGGGACCAGATAACATCCCAGGTTGCTTACTAAACAATCTAAAACAAGACCTAGTTGCCCCACTTGTCATTCTGTTTAACCACAGCCTGAGAACTGGTTTTGTACTAGCAGAAAGGAGAACAGTAATAGTAATCCCATTGCAATAAAGGGGGGCCATCAACTGACCCAGGGAACCAAAGACCCATAAGTCTAATCAGCCTAGTCTTTAAGCCCATGGAAAGGATGATCATGGATGTTATCAACAAAGACATAGGCAATGTTCAGACTCTAGACCCAACCCAGTCTGGCTTCATTAAGGGTAGATCATGCTTACTGAACCTAGAAAACTTCTTTGAGAAAGTCACCAAAGCCCTGGATGAAGGTAAGACAGTGCATACCACCTGTCTGGACCTAGCCAAAGCCTTTGACGCAATCCCCATATCTTGAAAAACTCTCTCAGCTAGGTGTTACCCCTTACATCACTAGGTGGGTAGCTAATTGGTTCACCAACAGAACACATGCTTTCAAAGTTGGTGACTCCACCTCTACCAGTAGACCTGTCACCAGTGGCATACAGCAAAAATCTCTACTGGGCCCTTTACTATTTTGAATCAATTTCTTGGAAGTCCAAGCTAAAGTAGACATTCTTTGGCTTACTAAATTCACTGATGATTGTAACCTAGGCACAATCATTGAGTCTCCCAATGATGTTAACATATTACAGGAGGGGCTAACCTGAACAAATGACTGGTGCCAAATTCACGGTCTAAAACTAAAAGCAAAAAAGTGCAATATTATCCCACTTGGCAAAGTGGAATTCCCCACTAATTATAATATTGACAGCACCCTTGAAAGTTCAAACCCAGTGCTGAAAGATTTGGGAACACAGGTCAACAGCAATCTGAATTCTGACAACCAGTGTTCTGAGGTGATAAGGAAAGCCTTCTACAATTCACATCTCATAAGTAAAGGCATCGCATCCAGGCCTAAGGCTGTTATAACCCCACTTTACTCGATTCTAATCAGACCATTATTAGAGTACAGTGCTCCCTTCTGCATGTATCTTACCGGACACCTGCATCAGTTGAAGAGATCACAGAGGTTTCTCACTGAGAAGATACAGGGCCTCCAAATCATGACTTATGTGGAAAGACTGAAAATCCTGTCACTGTACTCTGTATCATATAGGCTACTGAGAGTCTGCTTGTGCCTGGTCTACAAGGCAGTCTGTGACTCTGACCTGATGGAGATGCTGCACATCCGCAAATCAAATGGCACTAGAGTCACTCACTTTAGAGATCTCAACCTTGCCACTGACATTAAAAGAACATGCTGGAGAGACAGGTATGTCTCCCAGAGATTGCCGCTGCTCTGAAATAAACTTCCAGCTCATGTGGAGCAGAGCTCCTCAATGACCCTATTCAAGCTTAGCCTGGACAAATGGATGGGTGACAGCAAATTCATCCCGGGAGTGGCCATGTCCCTTATGTACAGGGGTAGTCGGTGCTGATCTGTAAAGTACGTACATCTAACTAAGGACAATTGGGGCAACCCAGAACTAGGCTTATAAAGGTTCTAGGGCTGCTAACCTAGTAACCTCCTATGAACCTATAAGTCTTGATCAACATGTGGTTGCTCTGGGAGTTCTCTGTACTTGCCACTGCACATGTGGCCTTTACATTTTCCTTCCTTCTTTTTTCTGTGGGTCATGTTCCTTATATTCTTTTTTTGTTTTTAGTACTTTCTTTTACTGCCTGATTTTTGTCTGTTTCTGGTTTGAGTTCCATTCCCACTTCTTTCCAAAGTGCTTCTGCTATTCTGAGTAAATTTGCCATCTTAGATGTCTTTTCCTTCATGGTTTAGAACTTTCACTATGTTTGAATCTGATAATGTCAAAAATATGCATGAAGCCCTTTGATTGCAGACTTATACATATAGTCAAGTTCAAGGAGGCCCATATCGCCTTTAGACAGAGGGATAGATGCATTCTTGTCATGATGTGGCTTTTACATACAATTTGGAAAGCATGAAACAGTTTTCGTGTTTCTTGTCCAACTGATACAATGATTTTTGGAACGAGTTAGTCTTTTATTTAACAATCTCGAAAAAAAGCAAAATGGAAGGAAAATGTCCAAAAAGACCACAGCAAGCAGCAACCAGACAAATCTATGAAAAAGGGCACTTGGAGGCACCAGGCACAAGGAAATACAGTAAATACAAGACTTTATTAACACTTAACAGAATCACTGTGTTTTTGTCCTCTAATAGCAGGACTTCATCAGATAACCAGTTCAGTTATGACTGCAGTCTTGTATACCAAGTCCCCTGCTTAATACAAAATTGATTAATCATTCAATTACAATGCCAAGCTACCCAAAACTATTTATGCTATTGAAAAATGCTCATATTTCTTAAAAAAAAAAAAAAAAATATATATATATATATATACATATATATATATATATATATATATATATATATATATATATATATATATATATATATATATATATATATATATATATATATGTGTGTGTGTATGGTGTATATTGAAAAATTTACAAGGTAAAAAAACATAAATAAATTATTACAAATTACCTGTAAATACATGTATTGTTAAAATAATTAATAAATAAGTAAAACCTATTGAATCAATCCAATAATAGCGGCATCTAGTGGAGCAAAACATGCAAAACCATTCCTAGCAGAAAAGGTACATATAGTATAAAATAAGTAAAATTTGGTTTAAAATCCACAGTCTAATCAACACTTCTCATGAATTATGAATGTCAAATGTAAACCGTCAAGACAAAATAAAATCTATGCATTGTAAGACAAATTTAAGATCTCTGTGCAGTGAAGTAGTTTGTAAAAACGTAAAATAAAATAAAGTGGGAGTAGAACATTTTCATTCTTAGGGGTACTATGTTAAAGTCTAACAGCTCTTAACTTTAAAACAGGGGCCAGGGAAGTATTTTCATTTATACCTGGTGGTCTATTGGCCTCAAGAATCAATTGCCAATAAACTTCCCTAGTCTCCCATGGTCCCTATTGTTGGTCTTGAACTATTTCTTCTAACAGAAAGAACCTAAAACCAGACTGTTTGCATTTTAGTGTGTGTTTATATAATGCATTTTTTCCTTTTTATTCTTTACATCATATAGATGTTCATATATTCTGTTTTTGAATTTACGTGTAGTTTTTTCCACATAGAAGCACAACCCTTACACTCTACTAAGTAGACTACCCCTACACTGTTACAATTCGAGAAGGTAGTAGCCTCGATAAGCTTGCCCCTTGCCTTAATGTAAATAGACTCCCTGTTTAATATATAGAGGCACTGTGCACATGCCCCATACTTAAAGGCACCAGCTGTTTTCTTTCCTTATCTTGTTTGGGAGTTTTGTTCTAGCATCTCTTTACTTTTACCCTTTTTTCAGGACAAATCTAAGGGGTTCTTTAAAGATATATTCTTAATCTGAAAACTAGGAAACTTCCTCCAGTTGTGACTTTTCACTTCCTTAATATTTCCTGTATCACTGTTATAGTGCATAATATATGCTTCCTTGTAGTTCACTTCATTATTATTAGTTCCCTTCACCAGAATCACATTCATACTCTGATAAAATGTGGTTGCCTTGGTGAAAACTGTACTAAACTATAGAACAAAAGCCTAAGTTGGCAAGAACCAGGAAATCTGAGAAAAAGTTGTAAAAAACATCACATTTTATTGATTAAGCACTTTAGTTTCCATGGAAGGAAGACTAAATCAAAATAATAATTAACACATTCCTTTACCTTAAATAACTTGAAAAATAATAATTAACACATTCCTTTACCTTAAATAACTTGAAAATCATTCTTATTGGATAATCACATATAAATAAAAATAATACCAGGTTATTTAAAGGGAAGATTGTAGATATAAAAACAATAGTAAAATGGATGCTGTAGACAGTCTGTAAACACACAATCTTACGTACAAGAACAATCAAATTATCCATATATGTAGATGTTGGAAAAACACTAAACACTATGTTTGATAACTCGTTTTTAATACTTCAATGCTCTCAATTTTAGAGCAGGAAAAACAGAAAGATTATCATTCAAGCCCAGTCAGTTGTAACTGCCATATAAGCTCATGAAATTCCAGTCTAGTCTCCCAGTCGCCACTTCTTTCATGACGTATAACCTGCTCCAAAACCCAAAATTTAAAATTAGGTTGTTCGCACGTGAGGGTGTGTCTGTACAGAGCATTGGTATCTCTCTGCTATTGATTTCATAAATATTTTCATAGAGCCTTTGTCATAGACTTTGCTGTGTCTTCCCCACATAATAAGAACAATAGAGTACACAGTGGGCTAAATATACCACCCCTTTTGAATAGCAATTGTAATAACTAGTTGCTATTAATTTTACATTTAGTACAGGAATATATAGTTCTGTTACATTCATTATAAAGTGGCATTGTGGGCACATACCCCATTTGAATGTATCATTTTTAGGTCTGTTGTTAATAATATGTGTTAACCTAATTCCATTTTCAAAAATATTTTTTTAAATTTGGTCCAATCTTGAAACTAAACTTTAATAGTTCAGAAAAAACTAACTCCAAAGTAACTCAAACTTACTTGCATCCTGCAAAGACTAATGCCAATGCCTTCACACATCCTCTGCAGTGTTTCCCTATCTGCTCATCTATCTTTCCTCCAAATACTATCCTCCCCAGAATCAAAATATCCCCTTCCCCTACCACCTCTTTAGAAAATAAAATAAAGCACCTACAATACAAACAACATTTCATCCCTAAGTCTCTACTACTATCAGGTGACATTCACCCAAAGCCCCCCCCCTAGTCAATAAAGCGAACTCCCCTAACCAACCCTACACTGCTCCTCCAAAAAGTAAATATCTTTTTACTCCATGAATCTTAGAAGCATCCTAAACAAAATTAGTGAATTCCATGCCTGGATGGCTAACCACACCCCTGATATAGTTGCCCTGACTGAAACCTGGCTGAAGCCACAAAACTGAAATATTGATATCCTCCTCCCTGGATATAACATTCTTAGACTAGCCAGACAAAAGAAAAAAGGGGGTGGAGTGGCCATTGTATATTCAAACCATCTTACTCCTTCAAGTCTAAACCTACACTCTCCCTCCTTCTCACCTGCTGAACGCCTGACAGCTAACTTCAAACAATTACACCACTATCATAGTCGTAGCTATCTACAGTCCCCCTGGAGATAACATTACTCTTCTAGAAAACATTCGCTCTTACCTTTCTCAAAACATCCACAATTAAACTATTCTTCTTGGGAATGTAAATATTAACTGGCTAACTCTTCAGTCCCCAAACACTACTTCATCTATCAAGTTACATGGCTTTGTAGAACATATCTCAACCCCCACCCATATAAACAGATCACATACCCCCAGCTCTCTCATTGATTTGATTCTAGTCACAGATTCCCCACAAATACCATAATCCTGAGATCCTACCCGACTCCCTAAGTGATCACTCTCCTGTGAAATTTTTTAGATACACTCCTCATTTCACTAGGCCTCACAGATACATAACCTGTTGCAAACTATCCACCTTCTGTCCTGCGACTTTTAATGCCCTCCTCTCCAGGATAAACTGGACACATCTAACATATCTCCCCCTTGATGAAACCGTCCACTCTTTCAACTCTACTTTCCTTAGCATTCTTAACTCTCTTGCTCCACCCCACACTGTTTGCATCAAATCTAATATATCCCCTTGGCTTACCAGTGCCACCCGCACCCTAATGAAAACTAGAGACAGGGCATGGAAAAGGTGGGTAAAAACTAAGCTCTCTTCCCATTTGCAAAAATATAAAGAACTGAGAAATCAGGCAAAAAAACACATCCACAAAGACAAAAAGAACTTCAGCTTTAACCCCCCCAACTGCCCAAAAAACAGATCCCAAGAAATTTTGGAACTCTGTAAAACAAATCCTGCACCCTGGTAACCCTTCCTCTCCCAGCCCCTGCCCAAACAACTCAACAGACAAAACAGCTACCTCATTTAATTCCTATTTCATTTGAATCCATATCTAAGCTGATAAATTCCTTCCCCTCTACTACCTACTCAACTAATGTTTCCAAATCCTCTCCTACTCTCAACTCCTCTACAACTTTCTCTCTTGCAACTGTACCCACTAACTGTATAAAATCCTTGCTCTCTAAACTTAAACCCTGCTCTGCTTTGGCTGACAACCTGCCTTCCTATTTCCTACAAATTGCTGCTGAATCCCTTGCCCTCCCTGTATCAATCCTAATAAATTGCTCCATCTCAGAATCTAAGGTGCCATCTATCTGGAAAGAATTCTACACCATACCCATTCACAAAGAAGGTAACTCCATTGACATTACACTCTTCAGACCCATTGTGATCCTGTCACCACTCTCAGAAATACTGGAAAAATGCATGTACAAGCAAATCATGAAATATCTGCTACAGGAAAACTTGCTCACTCCTACACAGCATGGTTTTTGCCCTAAACATAGCACTACAACTGTCCTTATATCCTTCATTAATACTATTTCTCTAGCCCGAGACAATAATAAGTTGGTCTCCTGCCTATTCCTCAACCTTTCAAAAGCCTTTGATACGGTCTCTCACCCTCTTCTGCTAAACAAACTGGCTAGCCTAAACTTTTCTGCCTCTACTGCTACCTGGTTTTCCAGCTATCTTACTGACCATCTGCAATCAGTGTGATGGCTCTCAGCTATCTCCCCGCCTTTTCCTGTCAAAGTGGGAGTCCCCCAGGGATCTATCTTTGGCCCATTACTATTCAGTATTCACTAATCTACTCTACATCTCCTGTTCACAGTCATCCCTTGTACAATACGCAGATGACTCCACTATCATCACCATCGCAGCAACTCCCTCTGGCCTTATTTCTGCAACTCAAGCATCTTTTAACTCAGTTGAATCCTGGGTGTGTGACAACCAACTAATTCTTAACCCTAATAAGACAAAACTCTTACTATTTCTCCTAAAGAACTTCACCCACCTTAAATCTACATTTTCTGTACTGTCCCTCAATAACACCCCCATTGATGTTGAACCTAGTACAAAACTACTAGGAGTAAAGATAGATGGCCAACTCAAGTTTGATCTACATGTAAACAACTGCATCAAAAAGACACACCAAAAACTAGGCCTTCTTTATCGAAACAAAAAGTTTCTACCTAACAAAGCAAAAATAACCCTCTCTCATGCGTACCTCCTACCTAGCCTTCTATATATCTGCCAAATTCTTACCAATCTTAACTCCACCCTGCTAACTAAACTAGAGTCTACCTATAACATGATTAATACATTTGCTGCTCACAAAACTTATAAATTGCATCATTGTCTTTTACTAAAATACCTAAACTGGCTGGAATTACCTCACCAGCTTCTACTCTCTCAACTACAGATAATTCACTCTATACTATACCTGAAATCCTTCTGCCCTAGCATATCTCCCCTTATCTCTCAATATTCCCCCACTAGGTCCCTATGTAGCTCTGACCTTAACCTACTACAAATATAGAAACCTAAGGTTAAAATTGGCTGCAACCTCTACAGCTGCAATCCTACCATATCATGGAACAAATTACCACTAGAAATCTGGTCCCTCAAACATCCATATCAATTCAAAACTACCACTAGAGAGTACCTCCGAACTCACTGTTCCTGCCTCTGCACTCATCCTTCCTGATCTAGCCTATTAATTCATATGTAATCACCAAAACGTCAAACCGTTTTAGCTTGTAAACCTCTTCAAAGTATTACTCTTCTTCTCCATCTCTTATCTCCATTTCTAATGTCACATATCTTATGAAATAACTACATACACTATGAACTCTCTTCACTGTTTATTAAAAATGTTTGTATCAAATAATTTCTCTTATGTATGCTTATTGTGTTTTTTTTCTCCATTATTATTTTTCTGATAAAATGTATGTCATTGCATGTATACATTGTAACCCACTGAAACTGTTAACACTAAAATTATAAAACTGTGGAGCTTTTCTCCCCGGACCTCTGCTGAAATAAAGGGCTTCTTAGCTCAGTCGGACTAAACCGGTCAACAAATGTAAAATAAAATAAAGTAAATGAATAAAACTTTAATTACTCATTGCTGCAAACAAATCCCAGTATTTAGAGATTATTTTCTGAATTTCCCTCGTATCCTGGTTATAATTTAATACCAAAATTGATCCTAAATCTCTACTTCCATTGGATTCACTCATGCAGGTCTAGTTAGCGTGATTAGAACCTATCTCACTTGTACCAAACTGGGAGGCATTTATGAGGATCAAATCTGTTGCCCCATCCTTGTAAGATTTTGTCCTTTAGTGAATTAGTAAAGTACCAAGGGTAACCCCTGGCTGAAAATAAAGGTTAAATATAATCCAGCTCGTTTACCTAATCTTCTCATAAAGAGGTCATTCTGCCTGCTGTCACCATCTGACCTTTTACAATATTTTTCTTTTGATAAAATGGATGATTGTATATTGCAGATAGGATTTGGGAAAAATAGGACGGCCACGATGGTGCAGCGATTAGCATTGCCACCTCACAGCAAGAGGTTCCCTGGTTCGATCCTTGGCTGGGGTGCCTTCTGTGTGAAGTCTGCATGTCCTCCCTGTGGTCGTGTGGGTTTCCTCAGGGTGCTCCGGTTTCCTCCCACATCCCAAAGACATGCTGTAGGTGGATTGGACACTCTAAATTGGCCCTAGGTGTGAGTGCATGTGTGTGTGTGTGTGCGTGTGTGCGTGTGTGCGTGTGTGTGTGTGTGTGTGTGTGTGTGTGTGTGTGTGTGTGTGTGTGTGTGTGTGTGTGCGTGTGCGTGTGTGTGTGCCTTCTGTGGAAGGTTGGACGCTGGGCTGGCAACTCGACACCGTAAAGCTCCACTGCCAATCATGAGCGGACAGGTGATCCACTGTGGCGACCCCTAACCGGGAAAAGCCAAAAGAAGAAGAAGATTCTTTTCTATATAATTTCCCCCTTCTCTCCTATGTTATTTCGAGAGGTCCTGGGTTTCTAAAAAGTTGGCCTCCTGGGCCTGTCTTGTTTTTTAAATGATTGTATCCAGAGTGTCTTTGAAAGTCACTAAAAAGACTGTATAGCCTAGTTATAGATGGGAGAATGGATCTTTAGCCAGCTCCTGTAGTTTGTATTATGCTGGCTGCTCTGGGTGCTCTCGGTGGAGTATTTGAGCTCAAATCTGGGTATCCTGGGAGACTTGATGAAGACTGCCCAGATGAATAACAAATCAATTCTAGCCTAAATTATTTGTTTGGGGCCCTATTTTCCATGGAGTAAAGAAAAACACTGTTCTCAGTCTTCTTTTCAAAGCTTTAAAGGCAAATGAGTGCTGCTTAGATGAACATTTTACAGTTAGAGTTTACTTGGTTTTATATACAGTGGAGGTAGGTATGTACCAATTTGGGACCCTCCTATTGGTCAGAGAATGGTGGGTTGAACCTTTATTGTTAAAGCCCAAAAAGGGGAGACTGAGCTGGTGTGCTTGGGGGTAGGGTTAACAAACAAACTACATGCCAACCAATCAAGTTACAAGGAATCACTTCAGATTTACATATTAAGCTAAAATTCTAGAGTCACAGCAAAAAGACACTAAGTTTAAACCTTAGAAATTTACTATAAGCAATGTCTGCGTCTGGCCATTATCATGGGTGTGGTAATGGAAGACATCTAAGTTGTGCGGCCCTTTCGCTTAAGCTTAATCAGATTTGCCATTAGAGTTATTGTACGTCTTTATTTCATTTTTAATTTTTATTTATAAAAGTCCTACCATTAAAAGCTTGTAACACAGCATAATTAACTGTGAGAAAAAACCTTAACTAGGCTTACCCAATAAGGAGAGATGAAAAATAAAATAAAAAAAAAACTTCATTTTAAAAAGATTGTAAGAGGAATTTGAGGGATCCATTCCATTTAAAATGTTTAGTAGAGGTGGAGGAGATGCGTATGGGGAAGGGGTCAAAATTTGTGCTAGGGTTCAGTTAGACATGAAACAGAGTGGGAAAATGGTGTGTAAATGAAAATAGCTCCATTATTTCAGGTGGAATGTAATGTGCTACGTACCTCACATAAAGAGTGAACTACAGATATCACTATTGGGAGAGACACACTAAAAGGCTGGGACCTGCAAGTATAGACTAACATGAAAACCTGGGAGTGATATTACTATGCGACTATGAGGGTCCTCAGCCACCTTCCTAGCTTAAAGAAAAATTGGAGCTGAATTGCAAAAGTTAATCTGTACTCTGCTGTTGTTAGGGATAAAAACCTGAGTAATTAATTGCAGTGGCCTGAGTTAACATGGAGTATGGCATGGAAAATAATGGGATCGTAACAACAGGGGGGGGGGGTTCTTTAGGGTTAGATTGGAAATCTAGTGGTCCACCAGGAGGAAACATCTAAATTATAAAAGTGGAAAGTGGTGGAGTGGAAGCCGAGTGTTAGGAGACACAATGAGTGATGGGATGAGACAGAATGTTGAATATATAAAACTAAAAGAATAAAAATAAATAAATGATAATAAATAAGAACTAAAAGCTGGAAAACCAAGGTTACAGGGTGCAGTTGGCGCTGGGTGGCTTATGAAGGAGAAAGCCATGGAAGGAAGGCTGGAGGAGTGGATACGTGGACAGTATAGGTAAAAGTGCAGTCCACCACGTGGGAGACCTAAAAGAAAAACAAAATGGAAAACAGCTCACCTGAAATAATTACCCAAGTTAAACATTAGGGGGTGTTAAAGGCCAATTGACAAAGTTACCTCAAATAAAAATACAAACTGTTCATTTAAAATAATCCTACTGTTGCTGGGGGTAGAAGACCAGCACCCAGGAATCAGGAAACATTGGGAGGACCTAATATTAATTGCATGGATGGGAAAAGCAAGGTGGTTAGACCTGGAAACCAACACCATAAACATAATGAAAGGAGGAAAAATGTTAATAATTAAATAATATAGTGTGAAAATGTACTCTGAGTTGCGGAGGTGGTGCCAGAAGTAGTGATAACCAGACTAGACCCTATGCTGAAAAATGAGAAACGATCATTATGAAGAAACATAGATAATATATCAAGCCCGAGGGCTCTGTCATACCTTCCATTAAAGAAAGCATTGGTGGGAATGAAATGGGGAGGGGGTAGGTGGAAAATACAAGGGTAGTCTGCCATTTGGTAACCCAGGAAGGGGTGGAAAATGGCTAAACCAGAAAAATGATTACAACGAATTAGGCTGAAGCAAGTTGAAACTTGCCATTAAAGCTTTGAAAAGTAGATGAAGAATGGTGTTTTTCCTTACTCCTTGGAAAATAGGACCCCAGCCAAGAAACTTAGGCTGGAATTGATCTGTTATTCATCTGGACAGTCTTTATCAAACTCTGAGGATACCCAGATTTGAGCTCAAATGCCCCACTGAGAGCATCCAGAACAGCCAGTATAATATAAACTATGGGAAATGGCTAAAGCGCCATTCTCCCAGCTATAACTAGGCTATACAGTCTTTTTAAAGGCTTTTAAAGACTCTTTGGATACAGTCTTTTTAAAGACTAGACCCAGCCCAGGAGGCCACCTTTTTAGAAAACCAACACCTCTTGAACAACATAGGAAAGAAGGGGGAATCTAGACACCAGTAGGATACAAGGCATCAAATAGGTGGGTGAATCCTTATTCGTCCATGTCCACCCTACACTAGTGAGTAAGCTTCTTGTTAGATTTTTCTACCTAGGTGACACTGGACACCCAGGCACCTTTTGCTCACAAGGTTGTTCTGTGCAGTTACCACAATTTGTTTTCTATATAATTTAGACACAAACTTCCTTTTCACAATATTCTTTAAAATTCTGACATCTAAAAAATGAATGTCATTAGTTTCGACTGTATGACTAAAATACAGAAAATCTGTAGTACTGTTTATAAAAAACATAAAGGACTCAATCTCTTCTACCTGACCGTTCCATGTAATAAAGATGTCATCCATAAAATGGTAATAAGCCTTAATGTTCTCAAAATGCAAAGAATGAAACACAAAGTGTTGTTCCCAATATAGCTACCCCATCCAACTGTATCATATTCACTTTCAGAAAAGATATAATTGTTTTGTAGGACCATTTCAGCGTTTTCTATTACTAATCTAAAATCATTCTGAGACAAAAAGTCAAATTCGAACAAGGCCTCTTCAGACCACTGTAAACCAACTGAATGTGGTATTACTGAAAATAGGTCCTTAATATCAATGTAGCTCATGTAATAATAATAATTATTCTTAATAATAATAATGATAATGTAATAATAATGTATTTAATGTATTTAATTATTATATATTGCTTGTATTTCTGTGAAGCTTTTCTCCCCAGTCCTCTGCTGAAAATGGGCTTTTGGCCCAGTCAGACTTTCTGGGTAAACAAATGTAAATAAATAAATAATGACAATGAAATAGGAATCAGGATCAAACTCCAGTTTCCCTGTATTGGTAAAAAAAAAAACATGAGTTGACCAGGATGTGTTTGTATAAACCATAAAAAGGTTTTAACTTTCTGTCAGCAAAAATTACAAGGGATTGTGTTTTGGATCCTGTTGCAGCTACAACTGGTCTCAAGAGGGCTCACCAACATTTTTGTGGATTTTAGGAATAACAAGAATCCCAGGAACAGCAGGTTTGGGTACTTTTAATAAATTATACTGGTTCCTGTCAATGGCCCCGTGTAGTGAATTATCTTCCAAAGCCATATTGGTGTTTCTGTATGCCAGGGTAATCTCATTACCTGGGAGTATCTAGCATCAGTGTTCAAAATCTGCAACATCTTGGCAGAATAAGTCCACTATTGTGCTATAACTAACCCCCTCCCATCAGGTTTGATGATTCTCAGGTCTCTCTTTCCACTAAGGTCCCTTAATATAGCTTTCTCTTCCTGAGTCAAATTGTTGTTATACCACCTTTTGGTTTTCAAGAAGGTTCTGATGTAGTTCTCTACAAGGGATTAAAAAATTCCCAGCATGCCATGTAGGAGTGGATTAAAGGTGCTCTTCTTGCGAAATGTGTAGGGAGTATTAACACCAGAAGTTTTTTCCTAACAAAAAAATTTATGTCGAATAACAGTTCACTTAATACAGCTTTTCTCATGGGTACATAAGCAAACGCCTTTTGAAACAAGCTGAAATGTGCTGTATTGATTCTAAAATTGCTATAATTGAATACATAAAAATCACTGTGGGTCAACACACTACCTTCCTTTCTTATTACACCAGCCTGATGTTCTCCCATTGAATCTGCTGTGGATACCAGTAATCTAGTTAGAACCTGTTCCTGCCTCTCTGCCCCCTGTTCATGTTGGATCATTGAATTTGCCTCTGTGAACAAACTAATGTGACTTGGGGATAAGCTGGATATGGGGTCTGACTCTGAATTTTGGATGACCTTCTTAAAGGGGGATGACCTAAAGGGATTCTTTCAGTACAAGTATAATTTTCCAACTATCTCATCAGTTTGGTTGTTCGTTACTGTCCCACTGATATAATTCACCTGATTATCAACCTGAGTAGTCCATCTCCTTCCTTTTACAGGAGGTAACTGGCAAGCTTTTCCTTCTCTGTATTCTTTATTATCCCTTTCTAATTTCGAAGATTTATGTTTTTTAATTTTTTCAACAGCATAGTCCACGTCTTTCAAAATACCCAAATATTTATGTTTGTATTCTTATATAGAAAATAATAAATAATCCTGAATACATTTGTTTAAGACAATAATCTCATTACTCATGCAGTTCAGGGTTCTAGCATTAATGCGTATAATAGCTTGCAAAACTAGTAATCCACAGTCATTATATGTCTCAACCAGTTTGTTGTAAAATTCTGTTCCAGTTTCAACATTGTTTGGAAATTTTTTCAATCTTAGCCCCCTGGGGACTTGTTTTCTATTAATACACACTTGTAGATAATAGTTGTCCAAAGTTAAATATTTTAATTTTGCCATTTTGTCTTTAAGTTTATAAAACATACTTTGATATGAGGTATTATTGTCCCCTATGTTGGTATTAAAATCCATCCAGTTTAACCAATTCGCAGTGTCAAAATCAACATATTCTCCAAACGCTGGATTAGTAGTTCTGTCGACTGATGAAAATCACTGTCCAAGCCCCTGAAATTGCTCTCCTGCTGAAAAAATAGAAGGAAACTCTATTTGTTATGAAAACGCTGAGAGAACAGCCGAGGAAGTCAGAACTCGTCTAGGAAGTGATCTCATATCATCGTGTCTTGGCTGTTTGCAAGGTATTAAAGCATCCAGATCCACATTTGGTGTTCTGCTTGCATTTTGCTGCAAACACAAATTCACTAACTTGGTCATCTCACCCAAAAGGGTATTTTGATTGTCAGACTTAGTTCATTCTCCTGGAACAGGCATAAGCAACAAAAACATTTGTACTCCTACTTTCTTCTTCTCCCAAAATACATTTATATTTGCCCTTTTTTCTTTAACTGCTTCATTCATCACCACTTCAATCATATTAGCAGGATATTTTCTCTCCTTAAACATAATATTAAATACCTCACATTCATTTAAGAAGTTTTGTTCATCAGAAGACATCCTAGATGCCCTGATGTATTGCCCGTTAACAATGCTTTTTTGCTTGTAGGGGTAAAAGATGCTAAAACAAAACTCTCAAATGAGACGAGGGAAGAAAAGAGCGGGCACCTTTAAGTGTGGGGCATGTGGACAGTGCCCTTATATATTAAACAGGGCGTCCTTGTACATTAAGGCAAGGGACAAGTTTATTGAGGCTACTACCTCCTCGAATTGTAACAGTGTAGGGGTAGTCTACTTAGTAGAGTGTAAGGGTTGTGATGCTTTCTACATGGGAACAACTACACTTAAATTCAAAAAGAGAATATATGAACATCTATATGATCTAAAGAATAAAGAAGAAAACATGTGCTATACAAACACACACTGAAATGCAAATAGACTGGTTTTAGGTTCTTTGTGTTAGAAGAAATAGCTCAAGACCCAAGAGGGGGACCATGGGAGACTAAAACAGAGTATAGGGGCGGTCGATTGGCAATTGATTCTTGAGGCCAATAGTCCACCGGGTATAAATGAAAATATTTCCCTGGCCCCTGTTTTAAAATTAAGAGCTGCTATTCTTTAACATAGTACCCTTAAGAATGAAATTGTTCTACTGCAACTGTATTTTACTTTATTTTACATTTTTACATACTACTTCATCACACAGAGATCTTAATTTTATCTTACAACACATAGATTTTATTGTATTTTATTTTATATTGATGGTTTACATTTGATATTTATAATTCACACGATGTTGATTAGACTGTGGATTTTAAACAAAATTTTACTTATTTTATACTGTATGCACCTTTTCTGCTAGGAATGGTTTTGTATGTTTTACTCCACTAAATGGCAATGTTATTGGACTGATTCAATAGGATTTACTTATTTATTAATGATTTTAACAATATATATTTACAAGTAAGTTGTAATTATTTATACATTTTTTTACCTTGTACATTTTTCAATATACTATATATATATATATATATATATATATATATATATATATATATATATATATATATGTGTGTGTGTGTGTGTGTGTGTGTGTGTATTTTTAAGAAATATGAGCATTTTTCAATAGCATGGATGGTTTTGCGTACTGTTTGGGATTGTAATTGAATGATTAATTAATTGTATTTAGGAGGGAACTTGGGTATAGAAGACTGCAGTTGTAATTAAATTGGTTATCTGCTGAAGTCCTGGTGTTAGAGAATGAAAACACTGTGATTCTTTAAGCGTTAATAAAGTTTTATATTTATTTCCTTGTGCCTGGTGCCTCTGAGAGCCCTTTTTCGTACTTTTATTTAACAATCCTTTCCCTGGTTGTTATTTTCTTGCTGCTTCAAGCTTTCTTGCCATAAATAAGAAGTTATGTACTCACCATAACGTTCCATCTGAGTAGGTAAACTTCATTTGTGCATCAACCTATGGGTTATCGGATCCGAGCCGGCAGTTTCCAACAGCTAAGATCCGAGCTCCAAGCTCCTCCCCCTTACCCATAACTCCCTGCCATCCCTTCCTGACCTCAGATCGAGTTTGCCTAAAGCAAGGCTTGCAATCACCACCTGTCTAGGGTAAATTGGGTCCAATCTACCGTGAAGCAGGAATATCAAGAACATCTGAATTGGACAGGGGGATGGAGGGAGGGACGGTTGCTGACAAATGAAGTTTACCTACTCAGATGGAACGTTATGGTGAGTACATAACTTCTTAATCTGAAGTAGTTAACTTCATTTGTGCATCAACCTATGGGACAGAGTCCCCAGCTACCTGAATCTTGGGAGGCCCTTAAGGAAGGATGTTCTGGAGCACTGTGGAGCCAAAGGATGCTCTCCCTCTGGAAACCAGATCTAACTTATAGTGGTTTATAAATGTGTGAGAAGAGGCCCACGTGGCAGCCGAGCAAATGTCATCCAATGAAACTCTAGCTCAAAAAGCAGCAGAGGTAGAAACAGACCGAGTTGAATGGGCATGGACTCCCTGAGGAGCAGGCCTACCAGAACTCTCATAAGCCAAGAGACTACACTGAGAAATCCACCTGGATAGTGTGACTTTAGAAACAGCTTTCCCCAAACTGGATTTAGCAAAGGACACAAACAGCTGATCTGAACATCTATAACTGGCTGTCCTGTGCAAATAAAATCTCAACTGTCTGTGTACATCCAAAGAGTGTAACTTGTATTCGCCTTTATTTTGGTAATTGTGAAAGAAGGACTCGCAAATTAATAGACTGGTTAATGTTAGCCTTGGAAGCAATTTTGGGAAGAAAAGAGGGATTGGTCCTGAGGAATACCCTATCCTTGTGGAAAGTCAAGTATGGAGGCTTAGCACAAAGGGCTTCAAGCTCCGAAACCCTTTTTGCCAAAGTAATAGTGACTAGAAAAGCCGTTTTCCAGGATAAGAATTTGAGATCTACCGAGGCAGCAGGCTCAAAGGGAGAAGCTGTTAAGGCCTGGAGTACCAGTGATAAGTCCCAAGGAGGGATCACATCCTTCACCGGAGGCCTTAGTAGGAAGGTGCCTTTTAAGAAGGCCTTACACAATCTGGATGAGGTCAAAGGGCCAAGATCACATCCAGCATGGTAATGAGCGATTGCCGCCAACTTTACTTTGACTGTGGAAGAGCTAGCACCTTTATCAAACAGTCCCGATAGAAATTCCAGCACAGCTGGTAAAGGAGCTGTGAAAGGATCCAGATTCTGATGTTCTGCCCAAATAGAAAAACGTTTCCATTTGCTACGATAAACTTTCCTAGTAGACGGCTTGTGAGCCGCCACTAGGATCACTTTGACCGGGGAAGAGATACCGGGAGTCCGAACTAACAGTGGAACTGGAGCAACCAAGCTGTGAGTTTCAGGTTGTCCAGGTTCGGGGTTGGTAGACCCAAGGGGTGAGATATCAGATCCGGGGCAAGATCTAGAATCCAGGGAGGATTCACTAGATGAGACCACAGATAAGGGAACCATGCCTGACGAGGCCAGAATGGAGCAATGAGGATTATCGTGCTCCCCAACCGTCTGGCTTTCTGCAGAAATGTCAGCATCAGGGGAAGACGCGGGTAAGCATAAAGCAGACCGGGAGGCCAAGCATGCACCAGAGCATCTCTTGGTGATTCCCTGGGTGGGGGAATTAGAGCGAAGTAGGTGTTGCACTTCGTGTTTGAAGGAGAGGCGAAAAGATTGCAACATGGTTGGCCCCATTTGGAGAAAATCTGCTTCGCTACTTTGGGATTCAGAGACCACTCATACGGTGAGAGGATGGTGTGACTCAATTTGTCCACTAGGATGTTGGACCAGCCCGGAATGTGCATTGCTACGAGAAAGCGGTTGGTGGAAATTGCCCATTCCCAACTCTCATGGCCTCTCGACAAAGTGGATAGGACCTGGTTCCCCCTTGTTTGTTGATATACCAAACGACAGACATGTTGTCCGTTTGGATCGCAATAGTCCTGACGGGAAGAAGGCTCTGAAATGCTTGCAATGCTAACAGCACCATCCTCATCTCCAGGACATTGATATGCAGTGAGGTCTCCGTCTGGTTCCACGTGCCTTGGACGGTCCTGTCGCAATAATGCCCCCCCACCCGAGGCGAGAGGCGTCCATGGTCACTGTGGCTAGGGGAGGGGACATAGAGAAGGGGTGCCCCTTTTGGATGTCCGGAGACTGGAGCCACCATAAGAGGGCGCTCCTGCAAACCCTGCTGAGAGGGACAGGATGGCTCAGGGGATAACGCAGGAAGGACCATTGGACTTGGAGGGTCCATTGCAGAATTCTCATATTTAGGCGCGCCATGGGAAGGAGAGAGATGGTAGCCGCCATCGAGCCTAGGGCTCTCAGGACCAGTTCCGCCGGAGGGGTCGGACAATGAAGAATGACCTGCACATGGAGTCTTAGGGATCGCATCCGGTCCGGAGTTAAAAAGGCTAAGAGCTGGTTTGTGTCCAACCTGGCTGCGATAAAATCTATGACCTGAGTCGGGAGCAGGGAGGATTTTCCAGCGTGGATCGTGATTCCCAGCCGGGGAGCTAGGCGAAGAAAGAAATTCCTGGCTGTGCAGAGTAGATGCCTTGTGGGGGCAGTCAGGAGCCAGTCATCCAGGTATGGAAAGACCTGAATTCCCTGGAGTCTCAGGTAGGCCGCTACCACCGCTAACACCTTGGTGAACACCCTGGGGGCCGTGGTGAGACCAAAGGGGAGGACCCTGTATTGGTAATGGCTGGCTCCTAGCCTGAAGCAGAGAAACCTCCTGGATCGTCTGTCCATTAAGATGTGGTAATATGCATCCTTGAGGTCTATGGAGCACATCCAGTCGTTCTCCTGCAAGAGGGGGAGAATGGATTGAAGAGTGACCATCCGGAACTTTTCTTTGGCTAGTCCAAGGTTCAAGAGTCTTTTCTGGCACCAAGAAGAACCTGGAGTAAAAGCCCGATCCGTACTGGTCTGGGGGGACGTGCTGGATTGCTCCTTTTCCTAGCAGCTGCCAAATTTCTGCAGCTGCGGCCTCCCTCTGATCGGGTGGGACATCGGGGAGGCACCTGGGTCTGAGAGTGGGATGGAGAAACGGAATCTCGTAGCCTCTGGATATGATCCGAAACACCCAGCGGTCTGTCGTGATGGACTCCCAAGCTGCTAGGTGCTTCAAGAAATGCCCCCCGACTGCCTCCAGAGTGGAGCAGTCGGGTAACCCCTCAGGGTTGCTGCGTGGGCCGATCAGAGAAAGGTTCTCTGGACCCAAAGTTCTTCGGGCCCCCTCTGCCTCTAGGGCGGCGTCCACCCTGTCCTCCTCTGCCTCTGAAGGATGGGGAGTCCGGAGCAAAACGGGATTGCTGAGACTTTTGGAATCACATCTTCTTCTGTCCTTTTTGGTTCTTAGAGAAGGACCTCTGGGGAGCAGAGAAGCAGACTCCGATGGCATACAACGTCTTCCCGTCTTTCTCGCTCTGGACCAAGGTGTCACGTACGGTCTTGCCAAAGAGGGCAGAACCATCAAACGGGGCATTAGCGAATGACACCTTGAAGGGTTCCGTAAAATCACAGTGGTGGAGCCAGGCCTGTCACCTTAGTACGATGCCCGCTCCACTAGCTCTAGCGGCCCCTTCTGTATCATGGGACAGTAGCCGCATAGAGGTATTGGAAATCAACCTGAGAGTAGCCATTCGAGTAGAGTACACCTGTTTGTCCTCTGCCGACATGGACTCTGGGGGCAACCTGGTGTATTCTTTAATAAGATCCCGCTAGAGCCGTATGACATGTGCCATGTAGTTCAGCGACCTTATGGAGAAGGTGGCTGAAGCAAACATCCGCTTCCCCAAATGGTCCATCGTCCAAGACTCCTTGTCAGGGGGAATGGACCAAGGGACTCTCTTGGGCCAGTTCCTTTTTGGTGGCCGCCGCCACCAACATGGCATCTACAGGGGTTCCCTTGCTCCAATGAGACCTGTCCGAAGGGGGGCTGAGAATTCTGTCGGGCCTCTTAGGGACGGGCTCCACAGTGTCCGGCTCCTTCTATGCCCTGGTAGTGATCAAATCTACCAGGGGATCGGCCGGAGGGGACACCCAAGTGGTAGATGGGCCTACTTCAAATGCCTCCAGGAACATGGACTCGTCCGAGGTAGGCTTTGGGGCAGACCACCCCCCCCGATCCTGAGCATCTCCATGATGTCTCCAAATGAGACGTCTTTGGGGGGGTGATCTTGGGGAACCTTCCCCTTTCTCCAAATCCGTGTCCTCTGTTAAGGACTCAGGGGAGTCCAAGTGCCTCCTTTTGCATTTGCGTTTGTGAGGAACCTCCTCGGGGGGGGCTGTCCGAGGAGGCCTCACCAACCACATCCTGTTCCAACAAGGGAACGATCTGGGACGTCTGAGCAGGCTGTCCCTGGGGCCGGGTGATGGAAGTCAGACCTGTTTGCGAGGGAGTGCAGGGTGGAGCGGTAGCTAAGGCCGGTGGCCTGGAATCCCTCGACAGAACCCTCTCCATCACGACAAATGCCGAAGGAGAGCCACTCTCTCTAGGATCCAAGAGCAGACCCTCCCTCGGATCCAACGAGCAGATTGGGGCCGGAGCCGAAGCGATTGGATGCGAAGGGCCAGTATGCTCCGACCTACCCGGAGCCGAAGGCATACTGACCACCTCAGATCCAAAGCTCAACTCTCGGCTCCGAGAGCCTGGATCTGAAGAAAAGGGACCCTACAGGCTCATGGGCAGTGTCGGCGCCGAAGTACCCAACTCCATCGGCGCCGACATTTCCCCCGGCTCCGATGCTACTCGGCTCCGTAGACCCCGTACCCGGAAAGCGGGTCAGGGAAGGAGCAATCAGGGTGAAAAAAGAAGTCGAGCTCCCCTGTGGAGGGGGGGAGGCAGGAGCACTCCCATCTGCAGCTGGGCCTGGAGGAACCTTCTCCTCATCTAGTCCAAGTCTGCGTCTGTTAGGCTTCTAGTAGATCTGGAAGAGGCCACCGAGGCGGGACAGGAGTGCCGCCTCGATGACCTCAAAGGAGACTGGGCCTCATCCTTCTCCGGCCCTGGTGAAAAGCTGGGGGAACGGAGCCAGGAAGGAGAAGGTCCGGACGTCCCAGGGGGAGAAGATCGCTTGGCTGGCGGGGCCAAAGCGGAGGCCTCGGCCCGCCGCTTGTGTTTTTCTTAGCATTTCTCCCTCCTGGCTTTCCTATCCTCCTGGCCCAAGGTGGGAGGTTGAGCCCCGGCCAGAGGAAGGGAAGCATCTGTCGGTGCTGCCACAGCTGCAGCAGGAGCCACGGAGGGACCGGAGGATGGGACCGAGTCTGGGGGCAGGAGTCTCGCCAGAATCAGCTTCGACTTCCGGTCCCTGATAGCCCTGGGGTTGAACGCTGCACAAATAGAGCAGCCAGAAGACAGGTGTTCAACCCCAAGGCATATCACGCACCGAGTGTGGCCATCAGCTGGGGAAAGCTTATGGCCACATTCTGTACACTTGGAAAAGAAAGTTTTGGTGGCATCAGACACCCCAACTAAAAACATACACGCTAGGCCCCAAAACCACACACACACACACACACACACACACACACACACACACACACACACACACACACACCTTAACACTGATGAGAAATGGGGGAGGAAAGGCTAACAATTACACTAAAAACTAAGGATAGGTAACTCAACACAAACTCACTCAAAAATATTAACTATTTTACAAAAAAAAAATTTTCTCACAGAAAACCAACTCGCGAAGGCCTGGAAGCTTGAGATTAAGCTGCTGGGAGTAACCGCGGCAAACTAGATCTGGGGTTAGGAAGGGATGGCAGGGAGTTATGGGTAAGGGGAGGAGCTTGGAGCTCAGATCTTAGCTGTTGGAAACTGCCGGCTTGGATCCGATGTGGATCCGATAACCCATAGGTTGATGCACAAATGAAGTTAACTACTTCAGATCATTCCTTTTGCAAATTTATCTAGGCCAAATGTCATTCATATATCACATGAGAAAGTTTTAACCATTTGTAGTTGTGATATCATGTGACTGTGAAATGAACTACACAGTTTTAAATTATTCACAAAAAAGTGTAAGGAATATCATTGGGCAAAGTTGTTTCTGGAAGGTAAGCAGCAACCATAGCCTGGTCTATTAAGTAGATGGCTGAATAGGCAAAACAGCAGTTGTGACAAAGAATCACTCTGGAATATCCTCCTTTGGATATTTATCCTTGGGATAATAATTTGCCCTTAATCGTGATTCAGTTGTAAGGTGGTTTTCCATTATTTCATAGTGACTGCTATCTAATTTATCTGTGTAGGTAGTATTTTACACATTTGTAAACATTCCATAATCTATGAAAGGTGAGATGTTAAATTATTTTTTTGTACTCTATCCATACATAAATTCTGCTTCTTTTTGCAGTACTCTGTCATGGCTTTGTTTAATAATAAATGATCCTTTGCTCCATATAGTTTTCTTTTATTACCTTTCTGTTCTATTGCCAAGAATGATTTTTTTCTAAGTAACTCAAAATTTTGTCTGCAACAGTTCTGGTATATAATTTATATATTATTGAAAGACAAGATTGTTCTCCAGTTCTTAGGATGGCTTGCAGGTTCACTGTTAAGGTGGAGTATGTTTTTTCCTGTTAATCAGGTTGGTATCTGTTTCGGATGGGCATATAAATAATTTTTCTCAGGGCTAAATCACCGTGCAAAGATGTTAATGCCTTTATCCAGAAGTGAGGTACTGCATCTGAACCTGAGGATTTCCATTTAGAAGCCTTTCTAAACTTTGTCTCAATATCTTGTGAACCTTGACTCTAGACGATTGCCACTGTTGAAGTGACATTTTGACTCCATGTGCAAAAATGGGAAAAAGGGGTTGTGGATGGATGGATCTTTGTTACTTCATTCTATTGCATATTTTTTATATCAGAATGTCTTACTGCCTCTTTATAGTAACAAATGTCCTTAAATAGGGCAGCTGCAGTGGTGCAGCAGTTAGTATTGCTGCCTCACAGCAAAGGGTTGTCTGGTTCAATTCTCGGCTAGGGTGCTTTCTCTCTGGAGTCTGCATGCCTTCCCTGCTGTCGCATTGGTTTCCTCCAACATTGGACACTGTAAACTGGCATGAGTGAGTGCATGTGTCTGCCTTCTGTGGAAGGTTGGGCTCCAGGCTGACAGCTTGACACCATAAAACTCTACCGCCAATCGTTCTGTGGACCGTTGTTCCGCTGTGGCAACCTTTAGCAGGAAAAAATGAAATAAGAAGAAGTAACAAATATTCTTAAATTAAACCTGACAATCTATGCATACGTATGATATTTACTACATATACCATCCTGTATTAAACAAATATTCAAGTACAACCAGTGAAACTGTTATTTTTAATAAAAAAATGTTTGCAAATGTTGTCACTGATGTCAAGGAAGACTGAATAATGGAACTGTTGCTTAGGAATGAAACTGACTGTAAATGATGAAACAATGCAAATGATGTCCATGATGTTTGTATAATGGAGCTTGCCTCCCCAGGCTTCCACTGAAAAAAGGCACTGCTCAGTCAAACTTTCTCAGCGAATAGATGCCAATAAATAGGATCATAGGAAGTTACTAGGCTAATGGCCCTAGGGCCCTTACAAGCCTAGCCAAGTTCTTTCCCTTATTTCCACGATCAGCATCTATTGCCCTTGTCCAAGGGGCACACAGGTGGAACCCCTGGGGTGAATTTATGGTCACCCATCCAATCGTCCAGATTGCGTTTGAAGAGGACCAAAGAGGTGCTCTGGTTTGACATGAAGTAGGAGTCTGTTCCAAAGGTGTGGTAACCTCTGGGAGACAAATATGTCCCTCCAGCAGGTTTTATTAATGTCATATATCAGGTTAAGGTCTTTAGAGCGAGTAACCCATGTACCATTTGACTTATGGATATGCAGCATTTCCAGTAAAGCAGGGTCGAGATTACCTTTTATGCAAGGCAGAGATCACCTCTGAGTAGTCTGTATGAAAGAGAATAAAGTGACAGTGATTTCAGACGATCCCCATAGGACAGATGCTGAAGACCTTGAATTTTCCTTGTGAGGAACCATTGTGTTTTCTGCAATTGCTGCAGGTGCTTGGAAAGGTACATACCAAAAGGGGTATTGTAATCAATTATTGGCCTGATGAGGGAAGAGTACAGGGAGGTTATAATTTCTTTTTTTCTAGAGGCAATGCACTTACTTATGAGATGAGCAATATAGAATGTTCTTCTTACCACTGTGTAGACATGGTAGTCAAAGGTAGGGTTGTTGTCAACCTGTGTGCCCAGGTCTCCCACCACTGACTGTGTACTCAACATGTTGCTATTGATATGGTAGTTAGCAGGAACATCGCTTTTACCGAAAGGAATGATAATTTTTTGCACTGAGTTTAAGGCCATGACTTTGGCACCAATTGTTTGTTGGTGTAACACCCTCTTGTAGGATGTTGCCAAATAAATCTTTGTTTCTTTTCTGTATTACTAAACATTTTGTTTGACATTACATCCCATTTTCATGTTCTTATTCTTGCCTTTGTTAAATTTAACATATCCGGATGTCTTTGCCTGTTTTTCTCTTCAAGTATATTTGGAACTGCAGTTTTCATATTGATTAGAATGGCTTTCTTCTCTGCATAAAGATGGCACCATATCAGATCTGTTTTTCTTTCCCAAGTCTATGCATTTTTTTGCAACTTATGATAGCCTTTCTTTTTATTATTTTTCTTGTATTACTTCTCAAGAAGCGGCCCAGTGTTTCTTCATCTCAGTAATATTTTACTCTGATGTATTGTATAAAATATCTTTAATTATTATCAACAGCTTTTAGCAGGATTTTTCTGGTGTAAATATTTTTTCATCTAATTTCTTTCTTGTGTTTGCTAATATCCTCTGTGGGAAGATTATGGGTTTTCTAAGCTGTGAAGATTATTATATGCCAAGGGAAACCATAATTTAATAATTTTCTTTCTATGTTTTACATTTGTATCTACAACTCTCTCAGAAAAAATATGGTTCTCTGGAGGTGTTATGATAGGGTTTGAAGATAGCTATGAGACTTGTGATTATTACATGTTCAATGATAACACCAGTACTATAGACTGTGTAACTGTGACAATAAAGACAACCCTGGAACATATAACAATTGTTGGAGTGTGTAGACCACCAAAGTCAAGTGCAGATGACCTAGATAAATTCATACATTTCTTACATGAAACACAGGAGAGAAGAATAATATTAGCTGGGGACTTAAATTTACCAGAAACAGACTGGAATAATATTGATTCAACAACGTTAGTAAAGAAATTAATCACAGAGTATATTCAGGAACAACAAATGCTTCAGACTGTAAAAAGAAAACTACCAGGGGACAGAATATACTAGATATTGTTTGTGTTCCCAAAGAAATTACTGTAACTTCAAGTCAAGTTTTACCACCATTGATGTGCAGTGATCATGGGGTCATAAAGGTTAATTTGTTGCTAGATAATTCTGCCAAATTGAAATCTAAGCCAATGCACAGAAGGTTAATTACAGATTATAGGGAAGCAAAACAGCTACTATATAAAACTAACTGGAGTGAGGTGTTCAGTGGAAAAACTGCAAATGGAATGTGGAAAGTTTTGAAAGAGAAATTGTTTGAGTGCAAAAAGTCAAAAACATGTTTAACATCAGGATCTAGGCACGCAACATTGGGGGGGGGGGGTATATTTCCATAAGAACAAGATATCTGATTAAGGTGAGAGACAAAAAATATAAGAAATGGAAGGGAGGTCGAACTACAACTTTGAAAACTGAAATAAACGAGTCGGGCAAACAGATTAAGCATAGTATTAGACAAGATCAAGAAAAATTTGAAGAAAATGTATATAAAGATATTGAGCATAATAGGAAACCTTTTTTTAGATACATAAGATGTGGAAGGAGTAAAGATACACAAATTGATAAACTGTGTGCAGATTCTAAAATTTATTCTCAGACACAACAGATTATAGATATATTTATAAAATCTTATGCAAAACAGTTTGGCTCCACAAAAGGGGTGGTAAGTTGTCCTAGTGACATCCAGGTAACCCCAGATACTGGAATCAATTTAGATTATATTGAAAAAGAACTGTGCAAACTGGATCCAAACAAAGTGCAGGGAGGAGACGGAATAAGTAACAATGACCTGAGAACACTTAGGCAAGAACTTACACTACCATTACATCTATTATTCACTAAGTCATATAAATATGGGGAGATTCCTCAAGATTGGAGACATGCATTTATTAAACCTGTCTTTAAGATAAAGGGGAGTAGGACAAACCCAGAATCATATAGACCCTTAAGTCTACTTTCATGTTGTGGAAAAATAATGGAGAAGGTAATACTGGATAAGTTATTGTCAGAACTGGATAGGTTGGGACTTGAAACCATATATCAGCATGCATATGTTGAAAATAGATCTACCACCTGTAACATGATGTTCTATAATGATATAATAACAGCAATGAATGAACAATTGTGCTGTGATGTGATATATATAGATTTGACTTCAGCATTTGGCAGGGTCATGCACAAAACACTGATCAATAAATTAGTACAACCAGGTATTGATGTACTGTTTATAAGATGGAAAGTTGCATGGCTTACAAATAGGACATGGCAAGTATCACACACCAACTGGACAGGTGAAATCCTTGGTTACAGTCAAGGTGTCCCACAGGGCTCTGTCCTTGGCCCTTACTTGTTTAGATTGTATCTTTCAGACCTTACTTTTTCATCTGAGGTATTCTACAGTCTATATGCTGACAACCTGAAATTGGGTAAACTGATTACAAGTGTTACAGATAAGGCATGACTGCAAAATAATTTGACTAAATTGACCATTTGGGCACAGGAGAATAATATGTTGATAAATACATCAAAAACTAAGCATATGAGATTTGGGAGACATAAATTGAAAGGTGAATATTTAATGCAGCACACAGTGATTGAAACTGTAGACTCATTTAAGGACCTGGGTATATGGGTAGATTCAGCTACGAATTTTTTCTAATCATATCAACCAATTGACTAATGATAGTTATAGAACTATAGGTTGCATAAAAAGATTTATAAAGTCTAGGAAATCAAACATAATGAAGTCATTGTTTGTTAGTTACATTAGACCCAAACTTGAGTATGGAATAACAATATGGAAACCCTATAAGAAAACAAGCATGAGTAAACTGGAAAGAGTACAAGGGAAGTATACCAAGGGTATACATGGATGTCTAAACTAAAGTTATTGTAAAAGACTAAAATGTCTGAACTTGTACAGTGTCTCTTACAGATATGTAAGAGAATATCTTATTCAGATATATAGGGCATTTAGTGACAGCTACCTCTGGGAATGTTTGGGATTATCAAAAAGTACTAGAGAATCATCAGATAACCTATGTAGGAGATTCTATAGGAATGAGAAGTGTACTAACTGATTCTCTGACAGAGTAGGTGATGCTTGGAACAGACTATCAAATTACATGCAAATTACAAGTACCAGTTTAGATATTTTTAAGAACAGCCTGGACATTTATTATGGGAACAAGTGTTTTGGCATATTGGCAAGCTAGAAGGGCTTTAATGCCCGTGCTTGAAACATTTGTATGTATGTATGTATGTATCCTTCTTTTCCTGTGAAATTCTCCGCTGTCTCTCTCTCTCTCTCTCTTTCTCTTGTCAGATCAAATACTACCGTTAAATATGAGTGAGAGTTTTACAAGAAAGGAAGGAGGTTGGGAAACCTCATTTTTGTCAAACAGTAGTATGTACAAAAGTACAATATAGAT
The DNA here is from genome assembly GCF_019279795.1 of Protopterus annectens. Classification (NCBI taxonomy): domain Eukaryota; kingdom Metazoa; phylum Chordata; order Ceratodontiformes; family Protopteridae; genus Protopterus; species Protopterus annectens. The sequence continues at coordinate 544,298,517 of NC_056736.1, forward strand.
AAATGGATAATGTATGTTTTTATTTGACATATAGCTGGCAATCTTTACAAATCTTAGAGATAATTTAAAAAATGGACTATTTTACTGGGTCATAGGAGATTAAGAAATATATATAAGCAGGCATGTGATGCAGAGGGGTAAAGACCTTACTGTGCTCTAGGCAACCTGTGTTTGATTAGTGTCATAGGAGCTGAAAGAGCTGCAGGTGAGGATGTGAATGAGTTACCGATGTTGGCACACCCATCTTGGGGAAGTGACACAGTCTAGGCTTGCTTCAGTAAGCAGTATATGAACCTGGCCATTCCTGTGCTGCATAAGTAGTGAGCCAGTTAGTTGGGAAGTCATGCCTACATGGAAGAGTACATGCACTGCCTCAGGGCAGCAATACAGAGCTGGCAAGGCTGCTGTGAGGGAATGAGAGTTAGGGCCCACTCCCCAGCTGAGCTGGCAAGGCTGCTGTGAGGGGATGGGAGTTAGGACCCACTCTCTGGAAGAGATGCCAAGGTTGCTGTGACGGGATGAGAGTTAGGGCCCACTCCCAGGCAGAGCTGGCAAGGCTGCTGTGAGAGGATGGGAGTTAAGGCCAACTTCCCGCAGCAGTGTGACATGATAGTAGCATCCTCAGTCTCCTCACCAGCCCCAGACATGAGTTAAGATGAGCCCAGGAGAAACTCAGGTTGGTCCAGTAGACCCAGTGAGAAGAAAAGCTGGTGGCAACTGGTGGCCAGATGTGAGAGGAAAAAAATTAAATATATACATGAGAAATCTATAACAATGGTTATGTTATATACAGTTTTCAAAGCTGAGTGGTATATAAACTAGACAAAATGGTTACCTGCCATTGTTATAAGTCTTGCTATTACTGGTAAATGACCCAGAAGACTATATTTGTCTATCTTGTTACAAGGGAGAGCTATGATTTGAATTATATGCCAACTGTGAAACAAGAAATATTTACTTAACAGCATGTGAAGTTTGTGTCTTCTGTACAAGAAAAAGCAACAGGAGAATCAGGTATAGAATATCTAACCACTATTTTGACTTTCACATGAATGTCATGACTAATGCTCTAGCTAAATATGTGTGAAGCTTGTACTCACAAGTTTTTATTTACAGTGATTGAGACATTGCAATTTTTGGAAAATCTGACTATGGAAATTGGATCTCATAAACATGATTAGAATTCCCTCAAGAGCAAATAAAGTCATTGATCGCAGCAGTGTCTTTGAAGGCCTGTTCTGAAAATTAAATATGACTTACAGAAAGTCTGGTATTTTTCTTATGTTCATTGTTCACTTTATTTGAACCTTATTTCAGAAGTGAAGTTTGCTACGGTGAAGAACTGACATAGTTATTGTGTACATATTTACTATGTTTGTGGAATGCTGCAAGAATGTTCTAAGTTTATTGAATTGCTGTTGCTTTAATGTGACCTTTTATTTCATATTTATAGAGAAGAACAGCCTGGCTTTTTAATTGACGAAGTAACGCAGACGTGAAAGCTTGTTAAATTGTACAAATCCGGACATTTTGCTCCAATTTGCTTGTTTTAATAAAGAGTTTCCATTGTGTTTTCTTGAGTTATGTACTCTCCGTGAATACAGATAACATCTCAGAAAACATTATAATACAGTACATTTATGAACGTTTACTTTATCAATGATCTTTCTATAATATTTTGATTGAAATAAGGGCAGTTTTACTTTAAAGTGTATATCAGATTAAAGCACTTTATAAATACACCAATTTAGAAACAACATTTAAGCTGACATTTCTGTTATGCATTTCAGTTTTAGCGCTTCAGTTTCATTTATTTATTTTTATTGAATTATACTCTGCTGACTGGGTTAGTCCCTTTAGGCTATTAGCCTGTTTTCAGGGGAGACCTGAGATGTAATTTATAGTACTAGGGGAAAATTTGGCTAAGGCACCAGGGTACTTTCTCTACTCCTTTCAAGGAGAGGAAGTGAGGCACTATTTGGCCCTGCTAAGCAGGGAAAGACAGCTGCTAATATAGTTCCAAGAATTCCAAGATGGTGGAGAATGCAGCAGAGATAGAGAGAGAGGTGAGAGAAAACGTACTGAAGGAAGGAGAAGGAGAAGGAGACAAAATAATTATTACACAGTTGGAAATCGGAGGATTGGAGAGACCAGTGTTGGTAAATTTGATGAACCAGGCAAAGCCAAAATAAGGAGAGAAAGCATGCTGGAGTGACATGGTGGAGGCAATATTACCAGAGGAAGAAACTGAGTGGCTGGAAAAAGAAGTAGCAGCCGCTGAAGAGAAGACATTGGAATTATTCTCATTTGGTGGAGTAGCCAATTTTAAGAGCTTACCTCTGCAATAGGGTTTTTGTTAAAAGAAAGCACTTATGCAGATGCAGTGAACCAAGGAAGAATGGAAGAAGGAATTGAGAGAGGACAAAGATTAGTAGTTTTTCAACAACCACGGAGGATTTATCTGGTGGCAAGAGTTATGGACAGTGTTATTATGCCACTATGGTTTGATGTTAAAGACATAAGAGCATTCATTCATTTGGCACCTGAAGACATTCAGTAGAAAAAATATTTGACTGAGAATGAAAAAAGGAAATACAGCAGAGCTGTGGAAAGACCATATTTCAGATCTTGGGATTACAGTTAAAAAAGAAAATAAATGCGCAAGTTAGGTATTCAGATATGGATGAACCTGAGTGAAAAACATGTCTTTCATTATGCAGTAAAGAGTATGAAGTAAAAAATAGTTAATGAATGAAATGTATGGACTAGGAGTTGGGAAGTTTGAGTAACAATGGATGTTAAGGATGGGAAAATTCAATATATTTCAGATACAGTAATTGTGAGTGGTAAGAGAGGATTTCTTTAGTACTGAGGCCAATCTAAAGCATGTTATTTCTGTGAGGATGAAAGCCATGTAGTAAAAGACCGGAACAAATGAAGGTATGACCAATGTGGGGAAGGGTTATATAAGAACAACAAAAAAAATATAAGCCGGTTTGCAGAAAATGTACAAAATTTGGCACTTCTGGTTTGACTGCCTGATCTTAGTAAAGGAAAGAATAAATAAAGAAGAAAGCTGAGAAGAAAAGCAAACCATAGAAATATTGCTACAGAAGATCTTGAAAGAGAAGGTAATATGGAGGAAGGGGTACTGAAAAAAAGTTAGAAAATTAAGTGGTAGTTAGAGAACAAATAATAGTTCAAAGTGGGGTTATTAATATACAGGAAGAAAACTGATTTGCACTTTTACAAAATAAAGAAGAATAATGGGAGAAATACAGGAAAAGAACAAGAATAAGATCATGAAAACTCAGGTGGTGGGAGACATGAAAAGGAAAAAAAAAAGACCTGGAAGTAAAACACTTAAAAAAAGAAAAGGAAAAGGATGGTACAGGAATGTTAGCATTAAGTATGAATAACTAAATAATTGTCGAAATAGGTAAACAGAAAAGCAACAAGCATGAAAAATTATCAGCCAAGGGAAGTAAAGCCACAACAATATCAATTTAATGAGTGCTTTCATTCCAAACACAGATCAGGAACTTCATCAGATTAAACATTCACTTACCATTTCCTCTTTTATAAACTTGTCTACTGCTACTCGGTGGCCAAAAAACTAATTCCACAAATTCAAAAACATTTCCTTTTAAACCACATAATACAAATACATTATAATAGAAATTTAAAAATGTAAAACACATTAAATTATCTGCACATCAAAACTTACCAGACATATATGTTTTGTATAGAAAAGTAGTAAAAAAATTGACAACGTAGCCCTTTTAAGGGTCAACAGGTTATTAATTAAAATAGTATTTTTATATTTACATATTTATTAAATATTTATTTAATTTGATTATTTTAACAAATGTTTATTAAATATTTGATATCAATTAAAATAAAAAGCTCTTAAACATTATTAGCAAAGCTCCTGGACCTGTCCCTGTAAATACCCAACATAATTCCTATCTCTCCTCTATAGAGATTTACGTATACTTAAGTTAGTCTATATTAACTCACTCTTTTATATTCTACTACCCTGTATACTTTTTCTTATTTTTTATTTCACTATGATTGTCTTCATTTTCTAATTTCTAACTTCTTTAACACTAAAATTATTCTCCGCCTTTCTTATATACAACTTCTTTTAAGCTTTTTTCTGTTCCCCTAGTTCTTATATTCTTCTATTGTTATCTACTTATCCTGTCGTATCAGTTTTATTTATGATTATTCTATTTAGTCTATATATTATACTGTTAGTCTGTGTAATATACTTTCTTTGTCATTTAGACTAAGGATTGATTTTAAAGCTTGTTTAACCTCTATTAGTTTAATTATTTTTATATTGTATTTTTTTGTACTGGAGCTTTTCTTCATAGGCTTCCATCGAAAAAGGGCTTATGCTGAATTGGGCATTCCTGGTCATCAAAGATCAAATAAATAAATAAATAAATTGAAATCTTGTCACTTATGCATGTGGGAGGGGAGAGGGCTAGATGTGTTAAGTTCAGTCTGCCAATGAAGCTCCCTAGCTTCAAGAGTGGCATGCCCCCCCACCCTTTAAATCTTGTACTACTGTTTCAAAAACAAAGAATAAAAACTTTATATGTGCACAGTCTTTACAGTGCTTGTACATGGCATTGGTCAAGTCCCTTTTTTTACAGCATATAAATGTTGGTAAATTTTTTTATCAACATTTGGTCAGTCTTACCCACATAAGAATATAGATAAGAGGAGCGTTGCACCAAATATAGCACCCTCTTACCATTACAATAAAAATGACCAATTTGGGGCAATGCTAAGTGGATATCTTGCCACATTAATATTCTACATTCTACATTGGGTGCAGGATCCTTAACAAAACTGTTGCATTTTTTTCCTTTTTTATAAGTAAACCTGAGCACACCACCAAGTTTACCAGCTAACACCAAGTTCCAAAAACAAAAGACCAATTTCTTGTAAAAATGTCCTTAATGTCCATGTTTATACTATTGTATTTCAACACCATGTTTCTAGTAAAATCATTTTCATCTTTCTTGTGACTAGGTGAGTTAGATGGAGTTCTAATCAAGCATGGATATTTTGTAACCTCAACATACTTCACTTTTCATAGCAATTATCTGACAGAACCTCTGGATTAGCCTTGTCTAAAAACATTGTTTTTTAAAAATTCACACGCTTCCAAAATCTCTGCTGTTAGGGACCAGACTGGATAATCTTAGCAGTTGCCCTTTCATACTGCTTTTCTTCTTCCCTTGGAATTAGCTCTGTTAAAATGAAACAAGCTGTTTGAATAAGCTATCTTATGATAAGTAGAGGATTTGAATGAACACATACCATAATTCTTGTACAGCAACGCATCCAAAAACTCATTTTGTTCTTATCCATCTCACCAATAAAACACAAGCAGTCTATAGTCTGGTTGAGAAAACATAGAAATGCATTCAGCATATCAGAGTTTCTAGTCCATAAAATAAAAATGTCATCCAGGAATTTCAAATGTTGTGAAATGTTATTCCAAAACTTAGAGCCAAATACAAAGCTATGTTCCCACCACCAAAGTATAACATTGGCAACTGGAGAAAGTACTTTTAACTCTTCATTGATTCCAACTGTGGTATTGTTTTAAAAACTGTGTGAGAATGATCTGAGGGGTCTTGATGTCACTAAAAGGAGGAGGTGCTACAGTTTGACCCTCTCCATAAATATAAATTGTTGAACGAGCTTTCTGAGGACAAGTTTATTCATAATATGAAACCTGATAAGGGCAGGATGTGGTCATTATGTATACCTTTATGCACATTCAAAAGATGTGTTACTTGAACAATTGTATAATGGTGACTTTTTGCTTTAGCATCACTGAACAAAGTCAATATTAGTTACTCCAAGAGATACCTATGATTGAATGATTTAGGTCTTGAATTGGGGTTCACAAATGAGCTTGTTGAATATATAAAAGTTGAGAATCTGATAATGCCATCCATTTTTGGGATCCCTAAGATTCACAAAATGTGGATGATCCACTTATGTGATTGTAGCATAAGGGAGATAGAAGATTGAGCCAATGTCAAAATTAGTAGAGTTTCACCTGAAAGACTTTTTTAGTGATAAGCAAAATTTTTTAAAAGACCCCTGGCACTTTCTGCAAACTATTTCTGCCACTGTGTTTGATCCTGATGTATTGATGGTCACCATTGATGCCACAGACCTATTTTTGGTAATACCACATAACATTGGAATGAAGTGGTTTTAATGAGGCTTTGACATGTGGTACAACTCTAATTAAAAATTACATTAAAATTATTAGTGAATGCATAAATCTTATGTTAACAAATAATGTATATTTTGGGATTGAATATTTCAAATAAGTTAGGGGTAGCAATGAGGGCTGCCTCTCAATTTCTACAAATATTATACTTTGGTGGTCGGAACACAACTTTGTATTTGCTCAAAGTTTTGGAATTACAATATGAAGTATAAACATGTTTGAGAAGAAAAAGGGAAAAGAAAAGGAAAGAAAAAAGACAGGATGGACTAAAAAGAATGTGAGAATAAAATAAAATATTTAAATGAAATGTATGTGGTGATAGAAAAAGAAAGGAACTGTAAACTATGATTTTGGAAAAATGTTTTTGCCCTAGCCATGGAAGGAATTAAGAGAATATGAAAAAAAGACAATAAAAGGCAGAAGAAAAGAGTATTATCTTTATTTATGAAGGAGAGCTTTTGTGGAGAATTTTAATAGATAAGTTACCAGTGAAAGGAAATATGGAATATAAGGTAATGGAGCAAAGAAAATATGCTGCTTGTAACAAAGAAGAAACAACAAAATATCGCTTTTCGGATTATAAACAGAATAAAAATAAGCAAAAGTTTAAAATGGGAATATAGATGAGAAAGCTTTAATATATAAATATGAATATGATATTATATGGGAAGTATGATAAAGAAATCTGATATTGATAAATGGGATAAAGTATTGTTGGTGGCAATATGGATGATGTGAAAAAAATGTGAAGATTTGTTATATGATAATAATAAGGAGGATGATGCATTAGCTGAACTAAGAAGCTGGCTGTGGAAGAAAGGGTGGGAGGTAGAGGGTAAATAAAAAATAAAAACGAATGAAACAAATAAAATTATTTGTTGTGTTGACAACTTGTAAATAATTTTAAATACAAATGTAAAAATGAGAGTGTAAATAACTGATTTAATGTTTCTGTTATGGTATACAATGAATGAAAATGTTAATAAGGCAACCCCTAATCTTTTCTATTCTTGTTTTGCATTGTGGCCACTATGTGGTAATGGAGGGGTGCAGTTAGCTTAGTTGTGAGAAACTCAAGATGGAAGACGCCATGAGAGATGGAGTTGTGTTTTTTAGGAAGAAGCAGACGGAGAGGTGACTGAAAATATTGGAAATTAGGACATTATTGTAACAAAGTTAGGAGGTGGATTACTAGGTGGATTACTAACATGGGAATTATTGAATCTGATGAAGCAAATTTTACCAGAAAATGGAGCAGAAGCATATTGGAGTGAGCTAGTTGATCTTGTTATGGATATAGAAGCAGAAGACAGTTTCAATGAAAGAAGCAGTGGAATTTGACAATAGAAGAGACAAAGACACCATTGTATGTTCATCTGGTGAAGTAACTAGATTTAAGGTTACACAATAGCAAAAGAATATGAAAAAAAAATCTTATGTTGATGTAACAATGGGAAAACAAGCAGATGTGGTATGAGAAAGCAGTGTACAACAATAGACTATAAGTGAGTAACTCAGAATTAAGAAGCCTGTGGTAAGAATTAAAACAAAGAATGACTGTTTACATAGGAATGATGTTGTGGGCAATAAAATTTTGCATTTAGGATTTAAAATAAAAGACATTGGAATATTCATACATTTAGGGATTGAGAGCTTCTGTGAATTGACTTTTGAAACATTTGGGTTATTAGAAAAATGTGTGTCTAAAGTAGGAAAGTAACAAGCAATTACACAGTGGAAGGAATTATACATATATAAGCACACACACACACACACACACACACACACACACACACACACACACACACACACACACACACAAACACACACATACACACATATATGGATTTACTTACCTTTATAGAGTGGCACTAATATTGAAGTGAATAATATCACCAAATAACTGACATTATGCATGTCGACACACTACTAACCATGATCCAAGCATCAGTCCTGGTGCATGAAAAAGCCTTAAAAAACAAGATTTTAAAAAACAATCTTTTTTGCTGGGGGAGGGCAACCCCCCCCCCCCCATGTGGGGAGCTGTGCTGTGCCTCTTTCTAATGGTATGTGTATTCTAACTCCAAGATTGTGCAATTCTGGAAGAAAGGGCAAATTCCTCAACCCTGATGATCATCTGATCTGCTACTTTTAACGACAGGTATTGACCATCTGTTTAGTTGACCAAATTGCATATATGTATTTATTTTTGCATTGCGACTTAAGAAGAAAATTTATATACATTTCTGAACTGCTTACACTCAAGTTGTTGACATAAGGTCTTTTTTCTTATCTGTTTGTAAAGAAGCGCATGATATAAAAAGATATTTGAATAAAGAAGTGTGTGGCTGCTGGTGAGTGTTAGTAACATTAAGTCTGAGGGAAGGATGCAGAATGTTCAAAATGTAATTAATGTTAATGAAAAGATGGGGGTTGTTAGATACTGAGGCCTGTTTTTGTAGAGTGAAAGGCATTTAGTACAGGACTGCAAAAAAAAAAAAAGGATACAGATGATGTGAAGAGAAGGGACATACAGGTAAAAACTGTGAAGCGGCATGTAGTAAATATAATGTCCAAGGCATGATTGGTTTGATTATTCCATGTTACAGGACAAAGGAATAACTGACGAAAATATTAAATATAATAGGAATAGATAACATTGTGGAAGAAAATATTAAAAAGAACATATAATAATTTCAGAAAAATTATGTTGTTATTCAGGAAGAGAGTATGTATGAACTATCTGGAAGAGATGAAGGAGGGGGGATTTTGACACAGAAGAAAAATAAGAACAAAATAGTGAAAAGTCAATAGGAGACAGGGTAAGATGAAGGAAAAGAAAAATAAAAGGTGAAAAAAAACAAGCAAAGAAAGGACAGGTATGATGCACAGACATTAAGTATACATGTGAACAGTATTACACATTATATCACTGGGCGAATGGAAACTGAATGGTGAAAGAAGGTGAAAACAGAAATTATATGTTTATAAGATACAAGATTTATTAAAAAAAGAGAAAAGGGATAGAATTAGGCCTTGTGGGAAACAGGGTTATTTAGTTTGTAGGAAATGAAGTATGTTCAGGTATAGGTATTTTGATAAGAAATTAAGAAATGAAAGTATTGGATGTTACAATACTGGTACCTGGTAGGATGGGGATATGTGATATAAGAAAAGAAGAATGATGCATAAGATTATTTGCAATTTATGCAAACACAAATGGGACAGGAAAAGTGTAAGTCTTAAAAATAAAAATATAATGTTGTTGTCCTATCTCGCCTTCATTCATTGCTGGATGGGTTTGGAACTGAGAATCGGTTCTGACTCGGCCTATACTAAAGCTCAAGAGCTTCCACCAGCTCGAGGCTATACCCTATCCCATCATGCTTAGGGAAGAATACCCAGATCTCATTTGCCGCTAAACAGATCGCGTGCTTCCTCTGGGCTCAGGTGGAAACTTTTTTCTTACCTTGTTATAGTTTTACTATCCAAATATTTAGTGTGGTTTGTAGAATTAGTTTGTAGGAGTGTGCTGTAAATCTTTTCTGGTTCGCTGTGCTGTTTTTTCTGGTTGTGGCTGTTGTCTAATCATTAGGCTGCTTGTGTTTATCCCCTATCCCCGTTTCAAAACTCATTTAAATTATAGAGTTTTTGGGTCTTTACTAATATATTTTTGTTAAATTTGTGTTATATTTTTGTCATAGTTATTATTATCCTTATCGTTGGGCAGTCCATTTAAGTTAGAGGGGTCCCTTTGGCCCATTTAATTTAGAGGGCTTTCCCTTGCTTTCCCTTTTCTGTGAGGAGTTTGTCGTTTAAGTTAGAGACTTCTCCTATTATTGCCTTTAATTAGTATTTTCATTTCCCTTTTTAATAGTTGCTGTTACCTTTTAAAAAAAAAAACAAAAAACAAAAAAGTATTTTGTTGTTGTTGTTCTGCGCTTTCTTTTCAAAATAGAAATATGTTGAATGATACTAAAGAGACTAAGCCTTCAGGCTTTAAAAAATGTGATAAATGTAGCCAGAAGATTTCTCTGACAGATGGACACACCAGTTGTGTGTATTGTTTAGGTACTGTCCACCTGCACGAATCATGCTCATTCTGTCATGCCTTCAGCTCCAGAGTTTTAATGGAGAGAAAGAACAAGCTGATAGTCAGAGGTTTGGTAAAGGTACCTTTTACTTAAGCTCTGGAAGGGGATCAGAGTACTGCTAAATCCCCCCACCAGTCTCCATCTTCTAGATTGGAGAAATCATTGAAAAGATCATCTTCCACAGCCCTGTCTTCAGAGCCCTCGAAGAAACAAGCAAAGGATTCATCTACAGACCCGAAGGCTTTCAGGCCTGAGAAAAGTACCTCTCCAGCTCCTATGGTAATTTCGGACCCGACAGAGTTTCATATTCGAAGCCGGTCCCCAGTTCTGGAGCTGGTCTCCTCAGTGTTACAGTCTCCAATTTTGCAGTCAGTCAAATCCTTGACCCCATCCTCTCGTTCATTTAGCAGCCTTTCAGATGATGATGTGGAGTGGGTGGTCAAGAGGCTTTTATGGACGCCAGTGCCGGCCAAGATCCTGTTGACCCTGACCCATAAGGATTTGGGACAGGCGACCATTGCTTTCCCTTGATTGATTCCTTCTCTGACCCATGCTTTGGCTTTGGAGCTGGAGTGCGTGGATCCAATTGTTGTGGAACCATTGGGGCTGAGACCTGCCCTGGGTTCTTCAGTTCTGACTACCACTCCGACCTCCTCAGTTCCATCAGATTTTGAGGGGTCTAGGGGACGATGCTCCCCCATCGAGTCTGGGGAGGAGAGTCAAGTCGGACAATTGTCTGACCCGGGTTTACCTCTCGGGGCTTAGGCGGAGGTGAGCTCGGTGCCTACATCAGCCTTGGAGCCCACCACCTTAGTTCAGGGGGAGTCTCCTGGTTCCTCAGAGCCAGGAGCTCCCTCAGAGCAGGGCTGTGGTGCTTTCTAGGTCATGAGGAGAGAGCTTTCACCTCAGACAGCTCCACTCTCAGATCCTAGCACTCTTACCCCTAGAGTGCCAGATTCTGTCTCCTTACCATCTTTCCCCCCCAGGTGTGGAGACCCAAAGTCCCAGGATGCCCCACTGGGTGAATTCATCTCTTCCAAAACCTCTCCTGACTACCCCTCAGAGGAGGTCCCTCGAAAAAGATTGTGTAAGAGGAAACATCTTGACTCCCCTGAGGAGTCCATCACTTCAGACATGGACTTCAATGAGTCAGAAGGGTCCCCACGGTCACCCTCTGAGGATGTTTCCTTTGCAGACATCCTAGAGATCATTAAACAGAGAGGTGGCTGGAAGTCCATCAACCCTTCTGAGGATGAGTCTGTGTATCTTTAGGCTTTTAGGTCTTGCCCTTCCACTTCTTGTGTGACTCTGCCTTTCAACCAGCTCATAAATGTAGTCAGGTGGAAGGTGTGGGGCTCTCCAGATTCTGTGGAACCTGTTTCTAGGAGGCCAAATACATTTATTGCTGCATCCTGTATAAAGGAATTCCTCACAAAAGTTGTCCCAGTAGATGCTATGGTGGTGGCGGCAGCCACCAAAAAGAAATTGTCTGAGACTTCCTCATCTGCCCATCCACTGAATAAAGAGTCTCGTACGATGGACAGATACGGAAAGTGTATGTTTTCATCAGGTTCCTTTACCCTTATGTCACTGATCTATCTAACCTATTTCACTAGGCTTCAGAGGGATCTCCTGAAGGAGCTAGTAGATACCCTCCAAGGTTCTACAGCTGCAGGGGTTTCAGAGAAAGTGACCTCTCAGCTTTCCACCTTAAATTCCATGGTAAACTCCTCCATGTGACTTATCTCTTACGCAGCCGATGGAGTGAGTAGGGCAGTGGGTACAGGATGTGCCTATGTAATTTTGCAGAGCGCTACAAGTCTAACTTTATTGATGCCCCTTTTGATGGCTCATCCTTGTTCGGGCCAAAAGTGAAAGAGACTCTAACCAGGTGCAAGCAAGAGGGAAAGACTTTTTGCCATTGGAGTCTGTTTCTCCCTTGCTACCAGACCTTATCCCAAAGGCCAGAAGGAGAAGGGGGGAATGTGGTTCCATAAGTCTCAGAGAGCATTTCCGGATGCACATGGTAATTCTTCCCCCCAGGAGCAGAGGGGGAAATAACAATGGAAGGCGCCAACCACGTGGCAGAGGGGGTCCGCAAAACCAGGGTGACAGGGATATGTTCCTTGGTAGGCCCTTCCAGCGCTCCTGAAAGGAGGCCCGTCTGTCCACCTCTGGAGGCACTTGTGGGTTGCTTGTCATTGTACCCAAATACCTGGCAAGAAGTAACAAAAGACAAATGGGTACAACCGATCATATCCTGAGGCTACTGCATACCCTTTTCCTCACCCCTTTAGTTAAAAAAAATCAGTCCCAAATGTTCCACCCAGTCAGAGGGACCAGGCAACCATGGAGATACAAAGGTTACTAGAAAAAAAGTCATCCAAAATGTCCCTGCAGACCAAATAGGATCCGGAACTTACTCGAGGTTCTTTTTAGTTCCAAAAAAGATAGGGGACTGGAGGCCCATTCTGGATCTCAGCAGACTAAACAAGTCCGTAAAGAACTCAAAGTTCCAGATGGTGACACTGCAGTTGATACTCCCCTTTCTGGGGAAAGACATTTGGATGTGCTCAATAGATGTCCAGGATGCGTACTGCCACATAAAGATGGACAGGCTTTTAGCTGGGAGACAGTCATTAGCAATTTTGGGCTTTGCCCTTTGGTTTCACTACAGCCGCAAGTGTCTTCACCAAATGCACGGCAGTAGTCACGACTCACTTGAGGCTTTTAGGATTCCAGGTGTTTCCGTACTTGGATGACTGGCTCCTAACTGCCACCACCGAGCATCTACTAACCAGAGCAAGAGACACCACCATCCATCTTTGCTGTCAGCTAGGCATCACGATAAACTTTGAAAAGTCTGCCTTGTTGCCATCACAGCATATTGTATTTATAGGAGCAGACTTAAACACAAGAGAAATGGTAGCCAAACTTCCTCCAGACAGGATACAAATCTTACGTCAACAATTCAAAAACCTCTTAACAAGGAAAAAAGTACAAGCGAAGGTGAGTCTCAAGGTTTTAGGTACCATGGCGGCAGCTATAACCTTGGTACCCCTTGCTCATCTGCACATAAGGATTCTTCAGTGGCTACTTTTCATCCAATGGCCCATGCACGAGCATCTACTAACCAGAGCAAGAGACACCACCATCCATCTTTGCTGTCAGCTAGGCATCACGATAAACTTTGAAAAGTCTGCCTTGTTGCCATCACAGCATATTGTATTTATAGGAGCAGACTTAAACACAAGAGAAATGGTAGCCAAACTTCCTCCAGACAGGATACAAATCTTACGTCAACAATTCAAAGACCTCTTAACAAGGAAAAAAGTACAAGCGAAGGTGAGTCTCAAGGTTTTAGGTACCATGGCGGCAGCTATAACCTTGGTACCCCTTGCTCGTCTGCACATAAGGATTCTTCAGTGGCTACTTTTCATCCAATGGCCCATGCACGAGTTACCCATGTCTCACAAGATTATCATAATGGAATCCTGCAGGAGGGATCTGCACTGGTGGCTTCACTCTACCCAGGTGGATTTGGGCAGACCATTTATCTTCTTGCAACCAATGGCTATAGTGATCATGGACACTTCCCATATAGGGTGGGGGCATTATCTGGGGAAGACTGTCCAAGGAATTTGACAGGAATTTGAAAACCACTTGCATATCAATGTCCTAGAGATGAGAGCAGTGCTTTTGATATTGCAGGCATTCCAGGACTCCCTTCCACTAGGAACAGTTGCAATCCAGACAGACAGTATGTCAGTGGTGTGGTATATAAACAAACAAGGAGGAACCAGGTTTTACCCCCTATGACGAGAGGCCCAAAGAGTATGGCAGTGGCCAGTCTCTTCCCAATGCTTTCTGATAGCAATGCACATCCCGGGGAAATCCAACGTGATAGCAGACAAACTCAGCTGAGCTATTCTAATGCCTCATGATTGGTCCCTAAAACAGGAAATTGCAGAGCACATTTTCCTCAAGTGAGGCCAGCCTTGCTGCAATCTCTTTGCCATGTCCATGAATGCCAAATGCAGCAGCTACTTTTCCCTGGTTCCTCCTCCGGGGGAGTCACCAAGGGATGCACTTGTGCACAATTGGCTCCCGGGTCTTCTCTATGCCTTCCCTTCTGTTCCCTTGATTCCCAAAGTCCTTCAGAAGGCCAACATGTTGAGAAGCAATTTAATACTCATCACTCCATACTAGCCTCATCAGATTTGGTTGCCCTTTCTATGGCCCCATCTGCAAGAGGAGCCGTGGATTCTGGACCCAATTCCAGACCTCCTGACTCATCCATCAGGGACATTCCATCCATCCATTCAAACCCTCCAGCTCCACTTTCAATCCTAGCCAGGCTTCCAGATATTTTTCTTGCTGTGAACTGCTGTGAAACATAAGACTACAACTAGAAAGCTTTATGCTAGCAAATGGAAAAGGTTTTCCTGTTGGGTGCTCAATAATCACTTTGATCCTTTCACGGCCCCCATAACATCAGTTTTAAATTTCCTAGCAAAACTTTTCAACGAAGGTGCAGCAGGGGCTACCATTCGAATTCAGTTAGCTGCTATTTCGAACTACCATATTGGAGAAATGGGATTCAAAATCATGTCCCATAGGCTTTGCAAGGCTTTTCTGAAAGGTACCTTTTTGCTAAGGCCTCCAGTAAAAGAACCACCTGCTCCTTGGGACCTCAACTTGGTATGGTCCACTTTGATCCTACCTCCCTTTGAACCTGCATCATCTTATCATTTAAAGTTCCTAACATGGAAAAGAACCTTCTTAATAGCCATCACATCTGTCAAAAGGGTATCAGAACTGCAAGCATTATCAATACATCCCCTCTACTTGATTTTCCACAAAGATAGAGTATCCCTGAGATCTAATCCTTCATTCCTACCCAAGGTATGTTCCGAAGCAAATTTGAATCAATCCATTGACTTGCCTGTTTTTTTCTAAACTATGGCAACAAGGCAGACTATAGATTACTCCAACTGGATGTACACAGGCAATTGCATTTCTATTTACACAGAACAAAGAATTCAGAAAATCAGATCAACTGTTTGTATCTTTCTCAGATAAAAAGAAGAGCACCCCATTATCTAAGGTCACACTTTGCAAATGGCTTACTGATTGTATAACCTTCTCATACACATCTCAGAGTAGAGAACTTCAGGGGAAAATTAAAGGTCATTCTACAAGAGCCATAGCTACCTCTTCGGCTTTTTAGGCTAGGTTACCCATGGATTCAATTTGTGCTGCAGCAACATGGGTAAGGCCTCATACCTTTATTACTCATTACAAAGTTGATTTGGCCACCAGGAACAGGGCCTCCTTTTGGTCCACAGTTCTGAAGAGTATTTTCCCTTGAGCCACCCAAGAAAGAAGGTGCTAAGGATGCTGTCCCATCCAGCAATGAATGAAGGTGAGGTAGGACAACATAACATTAAAAAGTAATGTACTCACTGTAACTTTCCATTTTGTTCATCTCGCCTTCATTCTTGCATCCCATCCTCCTTCCCCCAGCCTTCGCTCCTTGAGGATCGAGAGGTTCTTACAAATTGGAAATGCATGGTCTGTGAATATCATCCTTAGTTCTTTGATTTTGGACATGGTTATATGTAGGTACTAGTAGTTTAGTAATTGCAAACAAGATCTGGGTATTCTTCCCTAAGCATGATGGGATAGGATATAGCCTTGAGCCGGTGGAAGCTCTTGAGCTTTAGTATAGGACGAGTTGGAACCGATTCTCGGTTCAGAACCCATCCAGCAATGAATGAAGGCGAGATGGACAACAAACATGGAATGTTATGGTGATTACATAACTTCTTATTTTGAATAATATGTTTATTATTATGACAAGAGACTTTAACTGCAATTTAAGGAAGAAGAAGGGGATGGTAACTCAGTTGTGAAAGTACTGAATGAAATTTTAAAATGGAGAAGACTACAGGTAGGAAAAACAGAATGTATTTATCAGAGAGAGAGAGAGAGATATTAAAACAGAGCTATATTATCTAATATGTTCTAGTGGAGTGGATGAAATAGAAGTAGCTGTTGAAATTGCTAAGTTTTCTGATCACATAGATGTTTGGGCATGAACAGGTGAGAATAGAAAGATAATAAAAGAAGGAAAAGGAATAAAAGCGTTAACTGACATATAGTTGTAAGGCAGAAGAAATAACACTACAAAGTAAGAAATTATGGAAAGAACATATGACTGATTTTTTTTTGAAAATGGTCATGTTTGGGGTGGTATTTTAAGAAAGTGTTTCTAATGGTAGAAAATATAATAAAAAAGAACACAAATGTAAAGAAATAATGGAAGAACTTTAAGTAGTAAGTAGGGGAAAAGGAAGAAGAATATGAGAGATAGAAAGTTTTATTACCAAAAAAATTGAAAAAATGTATTATTTAGACAAAACGTTTTCTTAAAAGGTCAGAAAGAGAAGGTATCATTTCTTTTAGGAAAACAAGTGAGAATAAAATAAGGAAGAATGGATGTGGTATATGATGAAGAGGGTGGTGTAAGATATAAACAAAAATAAATAATGGAAGTATTGGAAAGATTTGTAGATAACTGATATGAAAATGCAGAAGTTGAAAAACAGGAATAGTATGTTAAAAATATCTGAAGGTAGTAAGGCAGAAATGGAAAAAAAGGAAATTGCTGTAGAAGAAATGCAGGAAATAGTAAAGTAATAAAAGAGGGGAGGAAAAGAGTCAGTACCTGGGTTAGATGGACTCAATTATAAGTTTTATAAGTGAATGGAGATGGGAAAAAGTATTTTTCTGTAAAGTATTAAATGAATGGTTAGATAAATGGATCATGTATGAAGAAGTATATAGTGAGATTAAGAAATTTGTATGGGAGAAAATTAAAGGGAACTCATAATGTTCATAGCTGTGTACTAGGCTAACGACCACTGGGCTTTTAAAAGCCTAACCATGCATACCAAATCTCTGACAAGTTCTTGTACCCTTTTTTACTGTAAGCAGGGGCTTGGAAAATGAATCATTAATAGTCTGCCTGTGTCAATTAGAGACATAAGTGCCAAATCAGGGGTGAATTTCCAGTTCTCCATCCTGTTGTCCAAGTTACATTTAAATTTGGTTAGGGAGGAACTCTACTTCACATTGATGGGGGGGCCTGTTCTAGAGAAAGGGCAGTTTGTAGGATATATACTGTTTGTTCAACAGGCCCTATTTATATCACAGACAAGGCTTTAGACTTTAGAATGGGCAATTCTGTTGCTCTTTTGTTTTACAGATATACAGGAGGCCCATCAGAATAGGCCAGGCATAGGTCTCCCCTCAATAGCCTGTTAGAGACAGAATACAAGGATAGGATTTTGAGGTGGTCATGTTATTTAAGTCCTGCATTCATTAGTGAGGAACTGTGTAGATAATTGTTGAATGTGCACGGTTAGGTACATACCAAGGTTGTGTGTGAGGTAAATACTAAGCAATCAATCTGTAGACTATTACATGAATAGCCCAAACTTTTCTACTACCAAATAACATTTAGAAAGTTTTTCCATCTACTACCAACCCTTCTTCTGTCTGGTGACATACACCCTAACCCTGGACCTATCTCCTCCCCCACTTCATCCACCTCCTCCCTCCTAGCAAACACATTTCCTTCTACTCTATCAACACTCACAGTATACTAAACCAAGTCTGTGAACTCCATGCCTGGATAACTAATCATAACCCTGATATTGTCTCCTTAACCGAAACCTGGTTAAAATCACATATCCCAGATAATGACATCCTTCCCCCAGGATATAACATATTACAGTTAGAGCGCCCTAACAAAAAAGGAGGAGGCATAGCAATACTTTATAAGAACCATCTCACCTTGACATTGCTACCAAAACCTACCCCATCCTTTGTACCTGCGAAACTGATCATAGGAAATCTCAAAATTAATGACCATTCCTCCATCACCATTGCAGCAGTTTATATACCCCCAGGGGATAACATCCCCATATTAGAAAATATTCTCTCATACTTCATTCATAACTTTCACAATGAAAGTATTATCCTTGGGGAAGTGAATATCAACTGGTTATCTATCACTAATGACAGTTCAAAAATTAACATTAATTTATATGGCTTTTCTCAGCTTATCACCCACCCAATCCATTTTAATAATTCTCATTCCTCTCATACCCTAATAGACTGGATACTAGTATCCCAACCTTTGAAATACCACAACCCCCAAACGTTACAAGACTGTTTAAGTGACCACTCTCCAGTAAAGGTTACTAAGTCCCCCCCCCAATTGTCTAAGCCACTCAGAAACATCACCTACACTCTTAACACCCTCCTCTCAAAAGTTAACTGGGATGTTTTAAAATACCTCCCCTTAGAAGAAGCTGTCCTTCACTTCAACTCTATCTTTCTCAACATACTAGACTCTCTAGCTCCCACTCGTACTATATGCATCAAATCTACAGTCTCACCCTGGCTGTCCAAAACTACTCTCAACCTTATGAAAAATAGAGATAAGCTCTGGAAAATCTGGTCCCAAACTAAACTTCTTAAAGATCTGCAAAAATACAGAGAAGTAAGGAACTTAACAAAGAAATATATAAACAAAGACAAAAATAAATTTTACTATAACCCTCCTACTGCACTAAAAAACAACTCAAAAAATTCTGGCACTCAATTAACCAGATACTCCACCCAGGTAATCCCTCTCCCCCTAACCCATCCCCAGACAAAACCTCACTAGAAATTGCTTCCCTGTTTAACTCATACTTTATTGACTCCATATCCAAGTTATTAAAGTCTAATACACCATCTACTTCAAATCCTCCTGTCACTAATCCTCCTTCAAACTCACCTCCCTCCATCTCCTTCTCCCTCAAACCAGTGCCAACTTCCTTTATCAAGACTCAACTATCCAACTTAAAACCCTGCTCCCCATCTACAGATAAAATTCCTCCTAATTTTCTCCAACTTGCATCAGAGTCTCTTGCCCTACCAGTATCAATTTTAATTAATCACTCTATTGCAGGAGAAGTCCCAGCCACATGGAAGCAGTTTCATACCCTTCCTATACACAAAGGCAGCAACTCCTCTGATATCTCAAATTTCCATCCAATTCCCATCCTGCCCCCTCTTTCCAAAGTCCTCGAAAATGTGTTCACAAGCAGCTCATACAATATCTTACTAGGCATAACCTTCTAACTCCTACTCAACACGGCTTCAGACCTAGACACAGCACTACCACTGCACTTCTATCCTTTCTCCACACAATCTCTCTTGCCAGGGACAACCACAAGCTAGTTTCTTGCCTATTTCTGGATATATCCAAAGCATTTGATACTGTATCTCACCCTCTCCTCTTAAACAAATTACAAGAACTAAATTTCTCACCCGAAGCAGTTTCATGGTTCTCTAGCTACCTCTCCAATCGAACCCAATCTGTCAAATGGCAGTCTGCACTCTCACCACCTCTACCTGTCAAATGGGAGTTCCCCAAGGCTCAATTTTAGAGCCTTTACTCTTCAATATTTTCACTAACAATCTCTACTCTGCCTCCCCCTTGCCTTCTCTAGTTCAATATGCTGATGACTCTACCATCACTACAATTGCTAGCTCCATCTCTGAACTACACTCTGCCACCCAAACTGCCTTTAACTCAATAGAATCCTGGCTTACTGACAATCAACTCATACTCAATCAAAAAAAATAAAATTGCTACTGTTTCTTCCAAAAAATCTATCCTATATCAAATCTACCTTCTCCATACAAGTAGAATCCTGCACCAAACTCTTAGGAATAACCATAGATGACCAATTGAAGTTTGACATACATATCAATAACTGTATCTAAAAGGCCCATCAAAAATTAGAACTACGCTACAGATCAAAGAAATTTTGTTCCTCTAATGCCAGGATTACACTCTCTCAATCATACCTCCTACCCAGTCTTATGTATGGCTCCCAGATCCTTACTAATATTTACTCTACCCTTCTGACCAAGCTCTAAACCTCCTATAATAAAATGGCATGTTGTACAGCAAATCAAAACTATAAATCCCATCACTGCATCTCATTAAAACAAATGAACTGGTTAGAACTACCTCACCATCTTGTACTCTCTCTCAGCTCTCCATTATTCACTCTATCCTTTACTTGCCTTCTTTCTGTCCAACACTTGCTCCACTAATTTCTTATTACTCTCCCTCCAGACAACTTAGAAGCTCTAATCAAAACTTACTCCAAATTTATAAAGCAAAACTAAAACTTGATGTAAACTGTATACCTATTACCCATCCATGTCCTGGAATAAACTACCTCAAGAAGTATGATCCCTTACCAACACAAAAATATTCAAGTCAGCATTAAAAGCCCACCTCAAAAATCATTGGTACTGCCACTATACTCAGCCACCATAAAATATATACATATTTTCTTTCTTTCTCCCTCTTCAATTCTAGCCTACTAATCCACTGTACATCCCTGCATTCCCTTACTCTATAAAGCCTTTATTCTAAACTACTGTTTAATCAAATTGTATTGTAAAGACTGTAAGTAGTCTACTTTTTCTGTTGTGATTGTACTGTACAGACTGTTTTAGAGTTCTTCATATTTTTTTCATTGCTTAAGCTATTTGTTGGAATAAGCTGTGGTATATTAATACTTGACTGCTGTATTTTTATTTTTACTTGTACTAAATGTAGCTTTTCTCCTCGGGTCACTGCTGAATAAGGGCACCTGCCCAGCCAGTCTAACTCGGTCAACAAATGTAAAATAAATAAAAATAAATAATAGACAATGACCAAAGGTGAGAATCAAACCATGTACCATGTGTCTGTGGGGAAAATGTCATAACCATTATGCCAACCTCCACCCTATGATGCAAAAAAGTGTTGAACTAGGTTACAGCAAATTGTGTGTTTGGTGTAAAAGGGAGAGAATTGAAAGAAATAATAAGAATAATTTTGATGGAAAAGTGTAATATAGAGAAGGTATTTGATAAGATGAGTCATGAGGTGATGTGGGAAATTCTGGAAGCATGTAGAATAAGTAAAAAAATAGTGGAAACTGTAGTAATTCATTATGAAAATTCATGGGCAAAAGTAATGTTAAATGGATGGATGGGGGAAAAGATCAGGGTAAGAAGAAGAGTGAAGCTGAAGTGTCTCTTCAGTATGTGCATTTTTGATCTAATAATAATTATTCAAATTTTTACATCAGAAATAAATGAAGTATTTTGGAAGATGGGAAAGGAAAGTGAAATACCAGCATGTTTGTCTTAAGCTGACGATTTGTTTATTGTAGCAAAAATAGATGATGGATGAATAAAAAGTATTATAAGAACTGAAAAGTTATTAAACAGGTGTGTTTAAGAATGAATAGAGGAAAATGGATGGAGTTTATTGAAATGCTAAAGATGAATCGAATTTTTATAATAGGAAGAAATTTAGTATATTAGTGGCTAAGTATGGGGAATATGAAAACATACTGAATCAGTGGAAAATGAAACTGGGAGAAACAGAAAAAAATACTGACATTATGGAAAAGTTTTAATTTATCATATAAAAATATGTATATGTTAAATATATACATTTTGGGTAAATATGCTCATGTTTCGGGAGTTTATAAGTTTCTAGAAAAAAATGGAAAAAGAATTGCTAGATTTTTTCAATTTTATATGGTGTTCAAGATGGAATCATAATAAAAGAGGAATACTATACAATAAAAAAGAAGAAGAGAGATTAGGTATGAAAAAAACTTTTTTTTTGCATTTATAGACCCATTTTGGGTAATAGTGTAAAACTTAGTCAATAAAATGGAGAAATTATTATATGAGATGCATAAAGAGATAGGGAAACAATTAAAAATGAAATGAAGAGATGAAAGATGAATATGTAAATAAGACAAATTTATGCAAATTAAAAATTGATTAACGTAGTAGGAAAGGGAATGAGAGGTATTTAAAAAATATGCAAGATTTTTTTCTTGCATATCCATGGGGCAATTTATCAGATGATGTTGATGTTAGAAATGGGATAAAGTCCTCAGTCCTCTCAAAACTGATACATGGTGACCAAACAGGCTTTGTAGGCAGTAGAAGGACAATGGATATTCTGATCAGAACCTTTTTGCTAATCAAGGATTCACTGACTAGAGGGAAAAATTAGTTTTGATCTCTCAGGATTTTGAAAAAGTATTTAGTAGAGTAACTCGGGGTTATTAATAGATGTGTAAAAAAGAAAATGGATACAGTTTTTATAAGACATGTAGGAATTGGCTATGGCTAGAGTGAATGAGATGCTAGATTGTCAAGAGTGTTTAAGACTGAAAGAGAGATAAGGCAAGGATGATCTCTGCCTCCTATATTGCTTGCATTGTACATAGAGTAATTGGTGGTGATCATACGGAATTCATCAATGGGGTGGTGGGTATCCCTATATGCAGATGATGTTTTATTAACATTGGTTAATTTTAGAAATGACTGAGGGAAGCTGTGGGACATATTAAGGAATTTTATGAAGAAGGTCAGGGTACAGGATTAATAGAGAAAAAATAGGGTAATATTTGTTAACAAAAGGGATCAGCAACAGATGTATGGGGACTCAGAAAAATTGACCACAAAAGAAATAAAATACTTGGGGATCTGACTTTGAGTGACAGAGGAAGAATCTAGAAACAGTACATATAAGGAGATTTACAGAAATGCAGACGGCAAATTCTTAAGTGTCAGTTAATGGATTTAAAGATAGAGCAAAAAATTTAGGTCTTGGAAATGGTAGTCATACCATGATTTATAGGGTCTATATTAGATCACCGAGCGCTTAAAAAAGCGAACGGTGATTAATTGACCCTATGTAAGCGAAAGCTTACAATTTTGAACTGTCAGAACAGCAATTTTTTTCCTAGGAAAAAAATCACTGTTCCAACAACAAAAAAAAAAAACATACTTTAAACTTAACATTAAGTAGGGGGCCTTGCCCCCACACCCCCCAATGTGGGGGGCTGTGCCCCCCCCCTACTTAAATATACCAACTCTGAGACCGCACTACAATGCCAAAAATGGCAAAGTAATGAAGCAGCCAAGCAAATTCTTTCCCAGGGAAAGAATTCGCTTAAAAGCCACTTTGATATTTTGCCGTTTCAGGCTTTTGAGTTCAACCAAGATGCATTTGAAAGAATGCGTCTTCAGTCTTCTAATAGGGAACCAATTTATATATCCTGGTTTAATCTTCTGGAGGCTAGCAGAACATATTTTACTAAGAAAGATAAAGCAACTAAATAGAGAGTTTGTATGGGAAGGGAGGAGATCAAGAACAGTCTGGGTAACAGTAACAGATGCCAATGATAAATGAGGTTTAGTTGGTCTAGATCTCAAAACATAGCTACAAGCACATATATTAACTTATAATCATGATAGATGTGGATTATGTAGCAGAATGGAAACAGATAATACAAAAAGAGAAACTCTTAAGGGAAGGTAGAGATCTGTTGTAATTACTATTTGGGGCCACTTCCGAGGACTTAGAATTTCCTTGGACTAGATGGATGCATTTAAGGATGCATGTAGGGAAGAGAGGGAAAGATATGGGAAACTAGAGTGCTGCCAGTAAAAAGGGAAAGGGGGAGGTAGAAAGGAGGATAGTGGTATGGAGGTGGAGTAGGAAACAGCAGCAAGTCAAACACTGGGACCAAGTGCAAGCTGGGGGAAATTAAAACCATGTCTGGTGCTGAGAGAAGAGTTTAATTTAGAAAGGAAGTTAGAATGGGAATATGTAGAGATCCAGAATAAATGGAATAAGAGTGAGAATCAATGGAGTAAAGACGTCAGGATGCCTGCCTTGATATTGGAAATAGAAGCTAGAAGAATCAGGGGCAGGAAAATGGGTGGGATATTGAAAGTAGGGAGAAACTGACTTGGGAGGAGTGGACAACAGAAAAGGGAACAAAGGAGAAAAGAATGGGAAAGAGAACTAGGTGACAAAGTTGGAGATGAATAATGGGAAGAAATAATACAACTGCCTAGATACATTTCTAAGGACCATAAGTTTAGGATTTTTGCATGGAAATGCCTCTACAAATATTTTTATTCTCCTACTAAATAAGTGAAAATGTTAATAACTGTGGAAAGCACATGTTGGAGGTGTGGGGAGGAAGAGAAGATGTTGCATATTTTTTGGGAATGTGAGAGGGTGATGAATTTCAAAGCGGGACGAAAGCCTTTTATGCTGGAAAAAGGATTGCAGGATGGTATGTGGACTAAATAGCCTTTTCTAATAAGTTATGCTGAATTCTTTTCATCGGGGAGAAGAGAGAGAGCAGGACTACATGTGACTATAATAAAGAAAGCCATAACAAACAAGTGGAAGGCCTGTGAACTGGTGACAAGGGAGGATGTAGAGTGACTAATGAATAAATTGCTATAACATGAGGAAAGGGACTGGAGAAAGGACAGGCAAAGGAAGTTTAAGGAAAGATGACAGGGCTGGGTTGAGGCAGCTGTAGATAAATACATTTGAATGGGCTGGAGTTAAAGTACTGAACAAAGAAGAGAACTTGACAGATTTGCATTTAGTATCAAAGGATTGTTAAGATAGAACAATATTATAAAAAAGGAAGGGAGATGGGGAATAATGTATATATTTATAATGTGTTATGGGTTTTCCTTGTTTAGTTTACTTCTTATGTTTCTTAAATGAGAAGTCTCTGCAAGATTTCTTGCGGAGCATTAAAAAATAATAAAGGAAATGCATGCACCATGCCAGTAGATTTTAATGTCAATATAGTTGATAATAAAATGGAGAGAAACTACTGTGTCGTGGTGAAATAGAATTGCGAGCCTTGGTCATGGGCTGTACCTACTGTATTACAGTAAAGAGTAGCTAGAACTAATGGGTCAGCTGCCAAGGCAATGTGTGATGTGTACTGTGCATGAGGATTGTCTTGTACTATGAAGCTGGAGAGTTTATGTGGAAAATTTTGTTAAACAAGCTATCAGTTAATGGAAATATGACTTAAAAAAGTATGTATAATAAAACGTACCCAACACTTTAATCATAGGTGAGTCTATAGTCAGGCACACTGATGTTCCACCACAAGGAGAAAGTTACTGTCAGCTGCCTGTCAGGTGCCAGGATCCGCCACATAACACACGCACTCAGGTCACTCCACAACAAGTACAAATATGACACTGTCATTGTCCATGTTAGTGTGAATGACCTGAGACGTACCTCCCTGGACTACATGAAAAGAGACATGGAGGAGCTCTCCGATCTTGTATCCCAGGCAG
Organism: Protopterus annectens; assembly: GCF_019279795.1. Lineage (NCBI taxonomy): Eukaryota > Metazoa > Chordata > Ceratodontiformes > Protopteridae > Protopterus > Protopterus annectens. The sequence continues at coordinate 544,324,158 of NC_056736.1, forward strand.
GTATGACCCTAGCCCTGAGTAGCATCCTGCCATCACCCAGAATGATACCACAGTACAAGGACAAAATGATTGACTTCAACAATTGGCTAAGCTTCTGGTGTCATTCTAAGGGGATACAGTATTTGTCTGCCTGGGATGACATGATCGACAGACCATGATGCTTTACCAGAGATGGCCTGCACCTGTCGTCCTTGGGATTCTGGATACTGGCTAAGGCTCTTGCCACCCCTATAGTGCCTTTTTTAGGCAAGGTTCAAATAACAAATTCACCACCGTAACAGGTACAAGCAAGCAAAATCTGAGGGTAATGCTACTCAGTGCTAGAAGTCTAAACCTCAAAATGCACTCACTCGAGGCACTCCTTAAAATGGAGAACATCGACATCTGTGCAGTGACAGAGACCTGGTTCTAAGTTCCAGAGAGCACCCCTGCATTACCAGACTATAATTCATACCACACCTTTTGGCCACCTAACCCAGAATGAAACACTAAAGGTGGTGGCGTGTCCATATTCATTAAGGATATCCACACCTCCAAGCTAGTTGCACAGCATAATGCATCCAAGATTATCCAAGTGCAACTAACTCTGGGCAAGACCGCAATCCAAATTGTAGCTTGCTACAGACCCCCACCATGCCCCAGGATTCCCACTCCTCATTTCTTGATACACTGGAAAGTATTAGGGTACAACCCAACACCCTAATAATGGGCGATTTCAACTACCCCACCATTAACTGGGAAAACTACTCCTGTACCAACTTTTTTGCTCAACGTTTTTTGGAATTCATAAATTCCAACGCCTTGGATCAACTTATTCACACCCCCACCAGGGGCAGCAATATCCTAGACCTGGTCATTACCAACATGGGCAACCAGTGTTCCACACCAGAGGTCAATTCCTCGTTGGTCAGATCCGACCACAAGCTAATCACCCTAGATATCTACATCCCGCCCCCACCCCTAATTAGGGAAACCACCGTAAAAAACTTCTCCAAAGCCAACTTCACACTTCTTAAGACAGAAGTGGCAAACTTCATGACACCCATGCAGATTGACAATAGAGGTACGACTGCTGAATCCTACACAAATGCACGTTATAAGCACTTACACGAGTGCATGGATCATGCTATCCCTAATATAACCAAGATTCTATCCTCCAAAAAAAGGAAGCCAGTCTGGTGGTCCTCTGCCATAAACAAACTCTACAACAGAAGAAAGAAACTGTTGCAAAAAAGAGTAAAATCCCATGACTGGAGGAACTCCCTGGTCAACCTCAGTAAACAGCTGAGATCCCTCTTAAAATCCTCCAAAGCTAGTTACGAAAACAAAATTGCCACTGACTCTAAAGACAACCACAAAGCATTTTATAGCTATGTCAAGAATCTCAATGGCAACACTCAGATCTGCTCTGAATTACAGCACAATGACACTAAATATACAGAACCAACTGATATTGCCAACATTCTGGCAGATAGGTTCAGTGCTAACTTTACCCCTCTCTCACCCCCTAGAGGGCCCATCTGTATACCGGAAGAATGCAAAGTTCCTATAATCATGGCTGCACAGGTAAAAAACACACTCTCCAAATCCAAGAACACAGCATCCATGGGACCTGACAATATCCCAGGCTGCGTTCTACATGAACTGCAGAATGAACTGGCACCCTACCTAAGTACCATGTTCAATCATAGCCTCACCTCAGGTTTTGTACCCACTGAATGGTGCACCATGATGGTTATCCCACTCCACAAAGGGGGAGCCACGACGGACCCCCGGGAACTACCACCCCATTAGCCTGACGAACCTGGTCTGCAAGGCCATGGAACATATCATCATGGAACTCATAAACAAAGACATTGGTAATCTCCAAACTCTGGACCCTACCCAGTTCGGATTTGTAAAAGGCAGATCATGTCTCCTAAATCTGAATGACTTCTTTGAAGCAGTCACCAAAGCCATAGATGAGGGTAAGGTGGTTCACACAGCTTATCTAGATCTCGCCAAGGCTTTCGACACCATCTCCCACTCTGGAATTATAGATAATCTCACTAAACTAGGTATAAATCCCTATGTCACAAGATGGGTTGCCAACTGGCTCATGGACAGAACCCACACTGTGAAAGTAGCAGACTCCAAATTCAACTTCAGACCAGTGACAAGTGGACTACCACAGGGTTCAGTCCTGGCTCCTCTCCTGTTTGGCATCTACTTCTCTGAAGTACAGGTTAACACAGAAGGTCTTTGGCTAACAAAGTTTGCAGATGACTGCAAACTAGGAGCCATAATTGAAACTCCTAATGATGTGGACATACTACAAAAGAGCCACACTGAGACAGATACCTGGTGTCAAAGCCATGGCCTGAAGCTCAATGCCAAAAAGTGTATTATCATCCCCTTTGGTAAAAACTCTGTACCCATGAACTACCACATAGCTGGTAGTCTACTTAACACCAAAAATGTGATAAGAGACCTTGGGACACAGGTGGACAGTAGTCTCTCCTTTGATAATCACATCGCCACAGTGGTTTGGAAATCCTTCTAAGTGGCTCACCTCATCACAAAAGCTTTCTCATCCAGAAAAAAAGAGGTCATTGCTCCCCTCTACTCATCACTCATTAGACCCATTATAGAGTACAATGCCCCTTTTGGTATGTACCTCACAAGACATCTACAACAACTGAAAAGGCCACAGAAATACTTCACAAAGAGGATTACTGGCCTCAAACAGATGTCCTACGCAGACTGTCTCAAAAACCTCCAGCTTTACTCCATCGCATATCGCCTTCTCAGAGGCAATCTCTGCCTAACATAGAAAGCTATGTCAAACCCAGAGCTATTGGACATGCTCCACTTAAAGAAATCCCAATCCCTCCAAGCTACATGCTCTAGAGACCTAAACCTTGTCACCACAATAAACAGAACATGCTGGAGGGATAGATTCCTGTCCCAGAGACTTCCCATACTCTGGAACAGACTACCTATCTATGTCAAACAGAGCTCCTCATTAACACTCTTCAAGGAAAATCTTGATGATTGGATGGGAAATAGGAAATTCACCCCAGGGATCACTTATGTGGCTCTGCTCGACAGGGGCACATGAAAGTAATTTTCTTGGGTGATGAAAGCCAGGGTACATTTTTGGCTTGGCTTATATAGGCCCTAGGGCCAATAGCCTAGTACCTACCTATGAAGAAAGAATGTATTATAGTGGCAAGATAGAAGAAACTACAAACATTGTTTCTGTAGAATGTAAAATGATCTACCCTGGGATTCATGTAGCTTGCGCCAGGTGCCGGAGTAGCGTCGGCGATCTAACGCCAAATATAGCCGCAGAGTGATTCAGGTATGAGCTGTTACCATGTGCACTACCAGTGTACGCCAGAGCTGTGCAGCTCCCAATGCATGTATGCTAATTACCCCATGCGCAGCAGTGTAGCATGCAAATGAAGGTATATAGCGATTCATGAAGTGGTGCAGGCGTAGCGTAAGCATGAAGAAATGTAAACCAAAAAAAGGTTTGCATTTTTTCAAACATAAAATCGGAGCCATGAAAGCAGACCAAACTTGTGTATTATAATGTTAATATATGCCAACGGCTAAATATATAGCCAATGGCATAAAAAAACATGCACAACACATAAAAAATGACATTTAATGTCATGGCCACAATAACGCAAAGTAAAACCGCAGTGCATTGGTGTGCAAACGGGATCACAATGAAAATATATTTAGATGTCATAAAACTGCAATGTAACACAATTCATGAATTCCCCATAATAGTCAATGGCACGCATGCTACACCATAACCATGGAGCAAGGGTTGCTAAGGGTCTGTGACAGTGTTCTGCATGGTAACTAGGAATTAGTAGTCAATGCCATGCAAATGAGTCAAGTAATACTGAATCGCAAACTCCCCACCAGTGTAAGGATGTACCACACAGCATAGCGGTACAACACCGAGGTGTGACCTGGAGGTAAACATGACATCAAGAGAGGGGTGCACCACCGTAGCTGTAAGCACATTGGAGCATTGCTAATCTGGGTTGCCTGTTGCTAAGCAAAGCTGCAGGATAGGGGTGTGGAAGTAGCCTTAGCTTTGCTTAGCTGAGAGCACACAAGATAACCGAAAGTGCATGTGAACGTGGATGAAAACGCGCTCGAAACCCGGGAAACGGCTGTGCATGGCGTGCACCCCAGCTGAAACAGGAAGGATACGGGAAGACAATAAGGAAATGCTGCAGCATGTAATTGGAGTACAGATGAGTAATTAACACCTAGGGACTCACAGTGGGCCATTGACACCAGCTAACAAGGCTGCTAGCAGCTACCTGCAGAACAGGAAAGGGGAGGTGCTGTACTGCAAAGAAAAGAGAACTGTCACAGCAAAACAAAGCAAACTTACAGTAGATCAGATACATAACACATTTTGCAACACAATCCTGGGTTGTGAAAGTACAAAAGAAAGCAGGCAGCTGGATGCATGCCTGACAATGGGAGGAGAATCGGGTTAAAAAGTGAAGTAAAGAGCAATAGATGAATCACGGCAGCCAAGCATAAGTCAACACCAAAGGCCCCACAATAGCAGTACCTGCTGTAAAACCCATAATTAAGATACCCTGCAGCTGGAATTGCACATACACACCCAATTACACCAGCATCATCCATTGCACAATAGTATAAGGTGTGAAAGCCCCCCACACACACTTGTGTATTCCCAGACACTCTGTACCATTGGTGTATACTGACGGAGAACTTTTATTATGTACATGTTAGGGGCTGCCATAGCTTTGATTCACCAGCATGTGTTGGAGACTGATGGTGGTGTGAAGGATGATGCTGACAACCATCTCATTCACCAGAGGAGGAGAAGAGTGTTCAGACCCAGGATAACCTACCAGGGGCTACATGATCTGGAGATAGTAGAGCTTTACAGGGTGGACAGGGACACCATAAAGCAAATGTTTGAGCTGTGCTGGCCATGCCTCAGAGCCAGAAGTAACAGAGGGGAACTCATCCCAGTGGACACGAAGGTATGTGTAAGCTTGAGAATACTAGCCACAGGTACCTTCCAAAGGCCAACTGGGGATATCATGGGGATCTCACAGGCATCAGCATCCAGGGTACTCCACCAGTTCCTGGATGCCATGTTACCACATGCCAATGAGCATATATACTTCCCCCCAAATGCAGGAGGAGTTGGCAAGCAATATGCGTCTCTTCCACCATGTGGCAGAGTTCCCAGAGGTACTGGGTGCAATACACATCAAGACACCACCTGGTGAGCAGGGTAGGTGCTACATAAACCACAAGGGATACCCCTCCATCAACTGCCAGGTCATGTGCAATGACCAGGGCATTATCATGGATGTGTGTGCTAGTAGCCCTGGAAGCTATCATGACTCCCACATCTGGCATGCCTCACCACTGTATCAGGTATTTGCCAGGGGGGCATCCCATATGGCCACCTGGTGGGGGATGCTGGCTATGCACTGGAACCGTGGATGATGACTCCCATCAGAAATGCACACACAGCCATGCAAGAACGCCATAATGAGGCACACGCAGAAACCAGAATCATCATAGAGTGCATGTTTGGGATGCTGAAATCACGGTTCCGTTGCTTGGACATATCTGGTAGAGCCTTGCGGTACTCTCCAGGCACATGTGGCCACATCTTCATAGTATGTGCCATGCTACACAATATAGTCCTGCGGAAATAGCTGCAGCAGGGACACAATGGTGAAAGCCCTCACAGCCCACCACCATTGCCAAGGGCCCCACAGGCACAGAGGGACTCAGACCATGAACTCCCTGTGCAGCCCTAGTAGGCAGATGGAGGCACACCCAGTATGCCCATGCCTTGGCAAAGAGGGAACATATAGCACACACACTGACAGTGTAGGCACTCATGGACTGACACCCTTCTCCACCTGCACACACAGCAAACATGGATGGCACACACACACGACCACCTGTAAATTGTCATGTATAGGTGGTCTACTGTGTGCATCCTACATAGGTAGCCCTCAGCTATTGTACATACAACCGCCATTGGCACAAGGTAAGTCAATACCTGAACAGTAAATTAAGCTATCAGCATGTGTCCTTACTGTATGTAGAGGTTCATAGATACATAGGTAGGTACATGCCCAACTGCCAAGGCCACTCATAAGCATAGGCAAAAGGTGTCTGCTGTTGCCACCCCATTGATTAACTAACTGTCCCTCTGTGGAGCAGAGCCAATTGTGGGATCCCTGGGGTGTATCCACCATTCCCCACCCACTCTGCAAGGATTCCCTGGAGAGTTAGTGAGGGGTTTTGTATAATGTAATCAGGGATGTAGTTCCAAATAATGGGGAGTATCTGTGACAGGAATCTTCTCAGATGATTTACATGTTACATAGTATACCTTAACCACAGCTTGCATATATAGGTAGTATTCCATAGAATAATAAGCATTTGGAACACACAACCGCTGAAATGTGCGTTAATCACCCTTGCACTACCAGTGCCTGCTCTGAAAGGTAAAATTACCACTGCCAGGATTAGAACACGCAACCATGTACACAATCTTCACAATAACCTACCATTAAGCAACCTGAGATGTACCAATGACAGTCGTGTACACTGACAGGGTAAAACACAAAAGGTAGGAATGTGTGGAAATAGGACAAACCGGCATGTACCCAATGAAAGGTGTACGCTATATATATATATATATATATATATATATATATATATATATATATATATATCAACATATATATATATATATATATATATATATATATATATATATATATATATATATATATATATATATATATATATATATATATATATATATATATATATATATATATAGAGAGAGAGAGAGAGGGAGAGAGAGAGATATATCTCGATATATGGGGATATACATATATATGTGGATATATAGATAGGTTAACAACATCTACATAACCATGGAGGTACATATAAATGGGATACCTACCACATACCGACTGCTTGACATACCAACGCACGTAATCACGAGGCTTAAAGTCCAAAAGACCACAGTACTGAAACACCAGAAGAGCGAGGTTTAGAATCCCGATGTTAAGGGACATTTAGTCAGTGCTTCTGGTGTTGTGGTTCAGGTAGGTTACTGTGTGTAAGTGTGTTTCTGAGGGCTGTAGTGTGTATAAGTGTGTGTTGTGAGTGTGGTGTGTGTTCCTGGGGGACTGTAATGTGTGGGTGTGGGTTTGCTTTGTGCATCTGTTTGTGCGATCTAGGAGGTAGAATATTAATGTAGGGGCGGTGTGGGGGGGGGCGCAGACACCCACATAGGGGGTGTAGGGGGGGTTCCCACCTGCTCATACGTAGTGTTAGGATGGTTTGTTTGGATGTGGTGGGTAGCAGTAGTCTGTGTGTGCATGTGTGTGTTCCATGTTTGTGTTACTTTCACAAGTTACTGTCGCTGTCGGTAATGTGGGGTATGGGAGTCTGGGCCCGGTACTGTGGGCGTTGGAATTGTGTGGTTTTGGGATTCCATAGGTATCCCGTATACAGTGGTTAAAGTGTTCATATATGAGTGTAACATGGACCATAGCAATCACACATTCCACCACGACCAAACTTTATGAACAAAGGATATGGAGAGTATATGCCTATACACTATTACAAATATGTGCTATGGACATGAGCCAATGATAGGGTTACCACCTGTCCCACTTTGCGAGGGACAGTCCCTCTTTGGGCGGTTGTGTTCTGACCAAAAATATTAAACTTGGCAAATATCCTGAGATTGTAGGACATAATTATGTCCCATATGTAATGTAATAGTTGCATACAATAGTTCTTTCTGTATCTAAAATACCTACATGTTACAAGAAACAGGATAAGCAACTAAACTGCTATAAGAATAAGTTTATATTTAGGCAAAAAAGGAAAGTTCTATCCCTTGTACTGACCGTGGGTTTGTGTCGGCCTGTAAAATCTGATGTGTGTCCTGAAAATGTCCCACTATGGCCATATGAAAAGGTGGCAACCCTAGCCAAAGAGGGTCAGTCACCAACACAACTCAGGTGACTGCAAACACCCATGACAGAAATACACAGCTTTCATGTAGCAGCACTTTATTACATTCTGATGTATTGCCGAAAGGATTCAAGGACTAACATCACCTGCATGCTATACAGGAACCACTTAACAGTGCCTTAATGAATTAGCCTGCAACTACCATAGTATTAGTCCACTAAAGGAACCCTCACACACATATCGATTATGTATAAAAGCAGTTCCTACACACCTGCATCTGCTATGTACACCCATCATCACCCCCACACCCAAACAAATTACAATACAAACTGTAATAACATCACAAATCATTCACTCACTGTACGACATCTGCAGAAGCCTTAACTTACCTTGTCAGAGACAGACTAACATGGCCCTATGTGAAATAGTTGTTGTTATACAATGGAACAGCTGCTGATGTTACAGGGTTTGTTTGCACTAATCCCGTTTCAGAGGGTTGTGTGTACACCGGGAAATGTTACCAATTACTGATTAACAGCACAGTATGATACACATATACACCAAACCAAGGATGTCTGGTGAGCACACTGTAATCCACCTAACAGTTCATGCATAGCCATACAGCCTTGAGCTGCCCAAACATCCTTGCCAGACTGAAACATCTGCAGAAGTATCAGGTACAAACAACCCCTGCATAAGTAGCAGTGTTCTGAAATGTAACAGCTGTACTCACATGTAGAACAACATCTAGCCATTACACACAATCCACGGGAGTCATGAAGCTAATATATCTCTGTCTGTCTCCATATAGCTGTTGAAATACATCACAAACAACACATCCAGGCCGTCTTCCTCAAAAGTAAGGCAAACAGACAAGGCCCAAGTGGAGTACTCAATTATACACCACTGTTGCCATGGTATTGGCTAATGGAGTAGCTGCACAGCTGATGTGCATCTAATTAACTACTTTGGAACACCAATTGGTGGTCAGGATAGCACATGTTACCGAAATTTAACTAGAAAAGGATGGCTTATCACACATTCAAACCATCTGTATATACCAGCAGAACGTTACAAAGAAGATTGAAACACAAACAGAAAAGGATTGAATTAGCAGTCAACGACACCTCGGGTTACTAATAAGGTATGTAGAACACTCAGTATGTCTGTGTATGTAGTACCCGTTCTGTAATATTTATAGTGGAAACAGTTATCTTGTAGTGATGTATTGTTGAGCATAGTAACGCTTGTAATATTTACGTCTGTACTGCTGTAGGTCATAAGGCAAACACTGCATACACCACAAGGAATGCTATATATACGGTCTTTGAACACAAATATTCCTCACCAGCCGCTGTCAGTGGCAGGGCTGGTCCAACAAGTATGTGCTATAACAGGGGATAGCATATGTTGATATATTGTAACAGTAGGCATATGTATGGGTGTATTACTGAGAAAAACATGTCGAACATTGGCCCACTGTGCAATTATGATTTGCATTGTGGGATATTGTGCCAATAACTGTGTAATGTACAGTATTGTAGGCAGATATGTATTACAAGTTACATAGCATTATTGTTATGTTAGACAAATATTAATTATGTCTACTGGCATTTACAATACACAATAACAGGATACATATGACTTGTAGTCACCCGACAGTTTATCAGCATGATAGCAAAGTAAAATGGAAGAGCTAGTTAACTATCCATGCACATAAGACATGTAATAAGTGCAAAGGTAGGTACTAGGCTGTCTGCCCAAGGGTATTTATAAGCCTAGCTAGAGTGTGTTGGCTTTTGCCACCCCCTTAGGTTAGCTCCCTGTGCCTCTGAACGGCAGAGCCATTAGTTCTCTGTGCCTCTGTCCAGCAGAGCCACTGCAGTGATCCCCGGGGTACATGTCCGTCTCCCATCCACCTGTCAAGGTTTCCCCTTGAAGAGTGCTAGTGAGGGGCCCTGCCTGATGTACATTGGAATCATGTTCCAAAGCATGGGGACTCTCTGGGTCAGGAATCTATCCATCCAGCATGTCCTAGTCATCATTGTGGTTAGGTGTATATCCCTAGAGCATGTGGCTCTCAGGGGCTTCTGTTTAGGTGGAGCATATCCAGCAATACTGGGTTGGACATGGGCCTTGTATGTCAAGCAGAGATCACCTGTGAGTATGTGGTATGCAACTGGGTACAGCTGGAGTTTCTTAGGTTGGGCTGCATAGGTCATCTGTTTGAGGTCAGTAATCCTCTTGGTGTGGTACTGTTGTGGTCTTCCAAGCTGTTGCAGCTGTCTTGTAAGGTACATCCCAAATGGGGTATTGTATCCTTTAATGGGTCTAATAAGTCATGAGTAGAGAGGCACAATGGCCTCCTTTGTTCTGGATGCGAACCCATTAGAGATTTGGGGGGCCATGTAGAAGGGTATTCTAACCACTTTGTCATTATGGGTATTGAAGGAGAGATTGCTGTTTACTGGGGTTCCAAGATCCCTTATTACCTTTTCTGTATGTAGGGGACTAGCACCTATGTGGTAGTCCGCGGGTAATTAGTTATATCCAAAGGTGATGACTATGCACTTTTTGGCATTCAGCTTGAGGCCATGATATTGACACCAGGTATCCGTCTCAGTGCAACCCTTCCAGAGGGTGTCTGTATCAGTTGGGGAAACAATTATGTCCCCTAGTTTGCAGTCGTCTGCAAACCTTTTCAGCCAAAGCCCTCCTGTGCTTGCCTGTACATCAGAGAATTATATACCGAACATGGGGGGTCCTAGGACTGAAACCTGGGGGATGCCACTTGTAACTGGTATACAGTCAGACCTAGGGTATGCAATTCCCACTGTGTGGGTTCTGTCCGTGAGCCACTTTGCAAACCATCACATGATATAGGGGTTAATGTCGATAATGTCGATAATACCAGAATGGGGAATGGTGTTGAAAGCCTTTGAGAGATCTAGGTAGGCTGTGTGGACCTCCTTACCGTCATCTAATGCCTTGGTAACTGTCTCTAAGATGTCCACCAGGTTTAGGAGGCATGATCTGCCCTTAACAAAGCCAGACTGGGAGGGGTCAAAGGTTTGGAGGTACCCAATGTCTCTTTGACTGAGATCCATGATGATGTGCTCCATAGCCTTGCAGACCAGGCTAGTCAGACCTACAGGGCAATAGGTCCTGTGGTCTGTTGTGGCGCCACCTTTGTGGAGTGGGATAACTGTTGTTGTGTGCCATTCAGGGGGCACAAAGCCTGATGCAAGGCTATTATTGAACATGGTGCATAGGTGGGGAGCCAGTACGTTCTGAAGTTCATGTAAAATGCAGCCTGGGATGTTGTTCGGTCCCATGGATGATGTGATATTGGCTTTAGAGTGTGCAGCTTTTACCTGCGTAGTTGTGATTACAGGGACTCTGCACTCTTCCTGTATAGATATGGGCCCTTTAGGGGTGAGAGGGGAAAGGTAGCACTGAACCTATCTGCCAGGATGTTGGCAATATCAGTTGGTTCTGTAATGTTTGTGCCTTTGTGCTGTAACGCAGAGCAGATCTGGGTGTTGACATTGAGATATTTGACATAGCTATAGAATGCTTTGTGGTTGTCATTGGAATTAGTGTTGGTTTTGTTTCCGTAGCTAACTTTGGAGGATCTTATAAGGGATCTCACCTTCTTACTGAGGCTGACCAGGGAGCTCATCCATGCATGGGATTGTACTCTCTTTTGCAACAGTGTCTTCCTTCTGTTGTACAGTTTGTTTATGGCAGGGGATCACCAGATTGGCTTCCTTAATTAGGAGTATAGCATCTTGGTTCTGTTTGGGATAGCACGATCCATGCACTTGTGTAAGTGCTTATAGAGTGCATTTGTGTAGGATTCAGCAGTTGTAACAATATTGTCCATCTGCATGGGTGTCATGAAGTTCACTACATCTGTCTTAAGAAGCATTAAGTTGGCTTTGTAGACATATTATACTGTGGTTCCCTTAATGGGAGGTGGGAGCGGGATGTGGATATCAAGGGTGTTCAGCTTATGGTCAGATTGGACCAACGAGGAGTTGACTTCAGGTGTGGAACACTGGTCACTCATGTTGGTAATGCCTAGGTCTAGGATATTGTTGCCCCTGGTGGGTGTGTGGATAAGTTGATCCAGGGCATTGGTGTTTATGAATTCCAGAAAGCGTTGAGCTAATGAGTTGGTACACGAGTAGTTTTCTCAGTTAATGGTGGGTTAGATTCAGTGAGACTATGTGATGAGTGTGGTGTGGTGCGAATGTTTACCTTCTCCACATGACTGTCAGGGTCAGGCTTGGTTGGAGAGAGTTTTACCTCCAGTTTGGCTAGATAAGTGCATCTCTCACAGGTTGTAGTGTTGGGTAGTAGGTGGAGAGGGTTGTCTGTGTACATGAGGCAATGTCTACATTGCCTCAAGATGTCCAGATTCATCAGATAGACAGGAGAGAACACTGGCAGCTGACCCTTGGACATGCCAGAATATAAAACTAATTTCCACAGATAAGTGAAGAAAGTGAGTACAAGATCTATTTTACTCTAAGCAAGTGAGAAAAGTATGTACAAAACCTGTTTACCTCTAGGTAATGAGGAAGATTGAGTGCTATAGTAATTAGTAGCTTACGTAGTGCTTACATGTTCTGAACAAGTGCTGAGCATGAATAAGCAATCCAAGTAGGGTATTGGATAACATAAATACACTGTCCACCACCCAACAGGTACATAATCATATATCCATGTACACCACAGAGCCCCTGTACCCACAACTATGCAGGTACAAGCTGAACTCAGGCTGCATGGGACCTGTCCACATCCCAGGTTGTATCATACACATATGGCAAAACAAGTTGCTCTCCACATACACATCATGTAAAACATAGTTTCATGTCAGGCTATGTACACACTGAATGGTGCACACCAACAGGTATTACAACCCACAAAGGGGGAGACACCACTGATAATGGGAAGTACTGCACTACTACCCTGGAGACACCTGCAGAACAACATCCACAAGCCTTAGCCAATATTGTGGAGGTGGGTGTCTCTCAACCACCGGGCCTGGAGCTGCTTGGTAAGTCACTACTGCACCTATAACAACTATATTCCATATAGTTGCATGTGTCACTGTACAATATGTAATGTAACATCATATGCAAGGTATGTATACACATATGCCACATACTATAGTATGCAACTCTGTGTATGCACACATGTGCATACACCATAGTATAGTCTAATGTACTGGTGTATGTGTTAACATGCACATTGCACCCTGTAGCTATCATACAGGCAAGGATAATGCTCATACTGCTGTGTTACTCCTATTTAGGTAGCCTGTTGCAAGTGAGACTGTTATTATTTATCAAACATCATAATGCACAGATCTATCTGCCATGTGGCCATTTACCACATGTACACATAATGTATGGTTCTGTCACAATATGCAGGTTGGACCTGCAATGCATCACAGTGGCTACCCATGTGCAACACCTGCAAACTATGTGAATCACCGACATGAATCCTCACAAACTGTCATTGCCAGATGTGTGGACAGCTGTGCATACAATGGTGGAGGTGCTGTTCACTGTAGGGACATGTACTACAGATCAGAACTACACATGTGGGGAATATAAACAGTACTACACAGTGGGCTGGAGTATGGCCAGCCCACAGGATTCACTGATGTGGATCATAGCTCTGCTATGAATGTCACACAATGTGATGTGCTATCTTGACATGTCCATGACATCTAGTGACCTGGCTGCAACACTGCCTAACTAACCTGAAAAACATATCCCACATACCAAACATACCACCCTTTGTCTGCATAACCCTGTCATCAGTGGAGCATATGACATCTATGGGGGTATGTCATATGGGACAAAAGAGACATATGAAATAGACACCCGTCACAATAATATGGCCAACACATGTGCACACATGGTCATGGAGGATGGCCACAGACATGAAGCAACACACACAGTAGACATGATGTGCTTGTGTGTACACCCTGTCGTACAATGGCTATACATGGTCCAACTATGGCCTTTGTGTAATGGTTATATTGCAGATGTGGAACACTAGACATCCTACAGTCCTGTGCACATCTTGTGTAGGCATGACATCAATCCACCACATAAGATGTGTTGAACATCTTGAGTGTGTCACGACATGGCAGCAGTCACCTGTACAGTATCCACATCAGCCCACAGATACAGTACATTCCCCTTGCTGGTGTCGGACATCAATGTCATACTTGCTCCTTGTGTGTGTGTGTGTGTGTGTGTGTGTGTGTGTGTGTGTGTGTGTGTGTGTGGTTCACAGATGTCATGTGTGACATGGTGTACTGATGTGTTTGCCATGTCTGGCCATAGTTGCCAGACAGCAGCAATATGGTTGCAGATGTGCAGGGGTGTTATCCGTATACCTTTCAGTGACCTGTGTCACACATTCCACATCATGGTTTAGTGTGTATACACCTTAGTGACATGGGTCACATTCCACAGTATATATGTATTGTATCTGAACACAGTCATGGCTATGAACTGTGTCTGTCGCACTGTATAGCAATAGAGACGCCTCATGATTCCCTGCAATGGCCATTCACATCAGCTAAATGTGCAGTATATCTGTAGGGCGGACAGACAACACTGCGTTGGGACACTATTACCCCACTGTATATTTGACATGACACCATTGTGTTAAACATGTATGCATGTCATTACACATGTCAGCAGATCACATGTCATACTACATGTGATTGTCAAGGCCATATGCTACACATCAAGCAGGTGTACTGTTAACCTATGCTGGTCTACATGGTGTAACACAGGGATGTAGGCTAACTACTACCATGATTGCATAATTTGCATGTCTTCTGCTATGACACATGCATGCTGTTGTGTGCAACCCAGGGATGTATGATAACTACCACTATTATTGTCTGCGCTGCATGCTGTCTGCTGTATCACATGCATGTTGCATGCCTTCTGTCATATCACATGTGTGTGTCTGTGTGTGTGTCTGTGTGTGTGTGTCTGTGTGTGTGTGTCTGTGTGTGTGTATCTGTGTGTGTGCGTCTGTGCGTGTGTCTGTATGTCTGTGTGTGTGTCTGTATGTGTGTGTCTGTGTGTGTGTGTCTGTGTGTCTATGTCTGTATGTGTGTGTCTGTGTCTGTGTCTATTGTATAGATTGTAATGTACAGTTCTTGTCTGCTCCTCACAGGTGATGTAGGTGTGTTGCCCTCCTGTGGTCCATCTGATGTTAGTGTCCTCACAGACTCTAGCAGTGATGATAAACATATGATTGAGGCACAGGCAGGGCTGTCAGGGGCTGAATCTGTGCCATTGGTTGCCATTCCACCTATATCCCCTCATCCCAGCACACAGATCCCATGCCTGCACATACCCCATCACCAATTGCCATAGAGGAAGGACAGTTGGCATGTGGTAGCTTGGAACAGGAAAGCGTGGGGGCTATGGAAGGTGTTCCTGCACACCATGGTGTCAGCCAACTGACTGGTGGTGCCCCAAACAGGCAAGTGGCCAGTGCTGCTCGTAGGAGGACCTCTGGCCAACATGTCCCAGAGTGCAGCAGCTGGTGTCACCAGATGCATGTTTCAGGCTGTAATGGAGGCACAGGCATGTGCTGAATGGCACAACAGAGAAGATCAGAGGCTTCAGAGGGCTGCTGTCTGTTCTTTAAACAACAACATCCAGGCAATGGTAAATGCTCAACAGCAGATTGTTGAAGCTTTGGATAGACAATTGGGTGACATGGTTGAAGTCCTTGACCATGGCATGACAATCTGGGAGTGTGAGCTATCTGTGTTGGAACATCTGGTAGGAGGGAGGCATTGGGCATGTGGACGTAGGCCTGCTACATCACCTGTTTCAGGTCTACGTGAACAAGCTACCTCACATGTCCTCTCCTATAGTGGCGGTAGCAGCAGCAGTGCAGCTGGTGCTGTGCTGTCCACACCACGACACAGCAGGCTACTTGCACATGGCCCTGGATGGTCCCAACAGGGACATGGTTCCAGTGGACAAGTGTCATCAGACAGTACCCAATCTATACCTCTGCCTGGTAGTGCCCGTGCAAACCCTGGCAGGCACAGGTCACATGTCCATGGCCAGACACCGTGAACTGTAAAACCTGGCCTGTATAGTCTGCAGCTGTCAGTAATACCCCTGTGTAGGCCAGACACATGCCAGAACTGTGTGCATACATACACACACACACTGGAAACATATGTAGGGCACCGCAACACACACATGCATAACATCCACACACACACCCAATTAGATCAAAGGCCCTAACCCACACACATGATGTCATCCAATGGTGCAGCCTAGGCCTCTGGCAAACATTATCACCCTGTGCATATGATGATGCCTGTGCTGCATCCCTGACATCCACACCATGGGTGCAGGGACATGCTCATATGATCTGATGCACAGGGTGAACAGACTAGGAAGATAAGTATAGTTTACAGTTGTTGAGTACTGTTGACAGGCAGCAGACATACCATGTACTACAGGTGTACAATGCATTTCGTACTGTTAACAGTATGTGTCTTGTGTAACAACATTAACTGCATGTTGGTCATGATGTTCTGCTTTCCTCCTTCAGGCCTAATTGCATGTACTGGTGGATGTCAGTGTTTGCAGTTAGTGTCCCATATGTCAATGTGGACTACTCACAGGTATGTATGAATATATCAGCATGCACTGTGTAGCTGCCACATAACAGTGAGAATGTCCCACATTCCAAACACATCTACTGATCCTAGAGCATGATAGCTGTGTATTAAGCTACTATGGCTACAGACATGACATCCATACTGGGTGACATCACAGGTACAGTTACATGGAGTGGTGGGGTAAGATAGCGGTCTAGCTGATTACAAGGGTAGAGGCCAGTGGGAACTGTGATGCCTCATTGGGAAGCAGTAATACACATTCCCATGAGAGGATGCCAACACACAACTGCACCCACACACTCAGGTGTTGACACACATGTATTCAGTCACACAGTAACACACCCACACATTCACAGATTCACCAACACAGTAACACACACTCACACACAGTTGCTACTGTTGAGATGAGGACCCCTGCCTATGTGCAAATCATCATTACAGTACTGTGCACCTACATGATGCGCCACAGAGAATACACATGTGCAGGTAGTCAGTATGGCCTAAGATCAGGGACATCAACACTGATAGTAGATTGCATCGCCTGGATGGGGGGAGGGGTCTTATCAGTTCAGTATGGTAACATACATCCTCACTCCAGAGACCAGACAGCCATACATACACACACACACACACACACACACACACACACACACACACACACACACACACACACACACACACACCCACACACACACTGTGGCATTCACTATTGAATACACCTATGTCACGCACATACAGATACCTCACATGTGTGAGATACACGCCCCTGCCTATGTTCTGCTTTCTACATTGCAGTCTGTACAGATGTGTACACTAGTTTACAGAAGAGTAACAATTGAGATGTATTCCCCACCATATGTGACATATATGGACACACATGCAACCACACATTCCAGTACTGTGAATCAAAGACCTGCCTAGCGCATGATATGTATGATAGACTTACAGCAGTATTGCATGTGTTACAATGGGTACTGATGCTTCCTTTGGCAACAGTGCTGATATATGCACACGGGACGTCTTAACTGTTAACAGGTGTCAAGAGATTTACCTTCGGTGTCACTCTGACAGCTGTCTAAGTTGTGGGTTATGCCCTTAAATTAACTAAACCATTACTTACCAGTTACACAGGTTATTGTAGGACCGCTTGTGATACACCTGTGAGCTGTCCTCAGCAAACATCCATCTGCAAAGATGCCCCACCACTTAGCTATTTCCACACATCTGTCCATACCTGAGGTACATCTTTCTGCACATTCAGCATATCACCATATACAGTTGGCAATGTTGAGGCTGCATTGCAACTGCATGATGTACTAAGATACATGTCACCTGCATACATTAGCAACTGCACACACATGGTATCTGAATGCACACCACTACATGTACATGTGTGTAGGTCCTACAATCCTGTCATTTGGGCATATTTGTAGGCATTGCAATTGGTGGACATGTGTAATGACATACATGACACATGGACTGTTGTATGATATGATAGGTGTAATGGGTGACCGGTACAGAGGGAATGTTATCTTTGTCAACATGGATATCACACCTTATGTACTGTTAGCATTCAGCAGCCATGGACCTACATTCCATGTGCATGTGTGTAATGGCTGTAGCCACCTGTCTGCACAAAGGACAACAACAGCTATGCTATTTACATGTATGTTGTGTGTGTGTGTGTGTGTGGCATGTACATACCCAGGGCAGGTACATGTATGTCATATCCAAACATGAGGGTGTGTACTGGTGTACAGCAATAGTCATCTGCTAATGCTGTAAATAACCGAGGGCCCCTGGTATGTGTACAGCTGACCTGGTTACAGACAGTGGTATCATTGCATTGCATAACACATGATGCAACTGTGTCAGTACATGGGTACTCTCTACAGGTGATGTAGAACTTGGTACACTACAGAGCCTTCAGCCAGGTGTTCCTCACTGCACAGATGTCAGTACTCCTCATTGTTGGATCTACAGTGAGCAGCTGTGATTATGGACGCTGCACATCTAGCACTGGTTAGCATAAGCATACAATGCAGTTGTCCTCTAGGTGTCAGGGTGTTATCCTGTGTTTAGGACATTTGCCTTGGAATGGCACTATATGGGCGGATGCGACTTGGGTATTATCCTCACTCCCTTGAATCATGGATGCTTGTGATATGTGTCAAAGGCCTGTCTACTGTCAGTCATGTCATCCCAGAATGACAAACACTGGACAACCTTGTACTTACAGCAGGACATTGGCTCATTGTGTTGGTCAAGCAGTTGCCACTCCTAGCAAGGGTCATTGTGTTGGTCAAGCAGTTTCCTCTCCTGGCAAGACATCACTGCGAGTGGTGGTATTGTGCTTGGTATAGGATGGTATATCTAAGACAATGGACAGCAGCAGACTTTTTGTAAAAGACCGGTGTCAGATATATGTAGAGCAGCGTTCCTGCTAACAATGACAACTACTAACACCAGAGCCCATTACAATGTGTTCTTTACATCTAACTGTAATAGCATGGCCACTGTGGCCTTCTGTGTTTAGAATCAGAGTGCATCCCAGACAACCCTGTGCTACAAAGTGTATGAGCATGCCCAGTATAACCTTGTGTAGATAGACACATAGTGCATTCCAAACAGCCCTGTGCTACTAAGTGTGTGAGCATGCCCAGTGACACCTTGTGTCGGTTGTGTGCCTCTGTGTATGTGCATGGCCATTGTAACCCTGTATAGTGATAGTAGTCGTCCATTCCACAGATGGGCATACTCCAGGTCAGGATGGATTCCTACTTTAAACACACAGGTTCACAGGTATGTATATCTTAACTGCCAGCATCCCTATTGATGTCCGCATTCCTAGAAGGTCATAATGACAGCCTTGAAATGTGTAGTCTGTGTGGCGCGACTCGTAACTATGGAGTTATGTAATAGTGATCTGTAGATAGGCAGTTGTTCCGTTCCAACCACTGGTGTGTGTGTGTATTTTTGTTTCCGTCTGCCTGAGGACTGAATAATGCTTTTAGACTGCTCACACTCCATACAATTCTTATACCCACCTTTGGCAAGGCTGATGATGTCACCCACCTACAAATATACCTCTGGGAATGCTGTGTCCCAGTAATCACGGTAGCATGTTCTGTAACTGCGTAATGCTGTAGTGTAACAAAGTAGTTAGGTCGGTGTTCTAATCCCAGACTTGCCAAGTGTGTGTGTTTGTCCCCATCTGCCTGAGGACTGAATAATACTTTTAGACTGCTCACACTCCATACAATTCTTATACTCACCTTTGGCAAGGCTAATGATGTCACCCACCTACAAATACACCTCTGGGAGTGCTGTGTCCCAGTAAACTCTGTAGCGTGTTCTGTAACTGCATAATACTGTAGAGTAATAAAGTAGTTAGGTCGGTGTTCTAATCCCAGACT
Source organism: Protopterus annectens (assembly GCF_019279795.1). Classification (NCBI taxonomy): domain Eukaryota; kingdom Metazoa; phylum Chordata; order Ceratodontiformes; family Protopteridae; genus Protopterus; species Protopterus annectens. The sequence continues at coordinate 544,344,285 of NC_056736.1, forward strand.
TGGTGTGTGTGTGTGTGTGTATATATGTGTTTGTCCCCGTCTGCCTGAGGACTGAATAATGCTTTTAGACTGCTCACACTCCATACAATTCTTATACCCACCTTTGGCAAGACTGATGATGTCACCCACCTACAAATACACCTCTGGGAGTGCTGTGTCCCAGTAATCTCGGTAGTGTGTTCTGTAACTGCGTAATGCTGTAATGTAATAAAGTAGTTAGGTCGGTGTTCTAATCCCAGACTTGCTGTGTGTGTGTATGTCTCCATCTGCCTGAGGACTGAATAATGCTTTTAGACTGCTTGCACTCCATATCATTCCTATACCCACCTTTGGCAAGGCTGATGATGTCACCCACCTAGAAATACACCTCTGGGAATGCTGTGTCCCAGTAATCTTGGTAGCGCATTCTGTAACTGTGTAATACTGTAGTGTAATAAAGTAGTTAGGTCGGTGTTATAATCCCAGACTTGTCATGTGTGTGTGTGTGTGTGTGTGTGTGTGTGTGTGTGTGTGTGTGTGTGTGTGTGTGTGTGTGTGTGTGTATGTGTGTGTGTGTGTGTGTGTGTGTGTTTGTCCCCATCTGCCTGAGGACTGAATAATGCTTTTAGACTGCTCACACTCCATACAATTCTTATATCCACCTTTGGCAAGGCTGATGATGTCACCCACCTACAAATACACCTCTGGGAATGCTGTGTCCTAGTAATCTCGATAGTGCGTTCTGTAACTGCATAATGCTGTAGTATATTAAAGTAGTTAGGTCGGTGTTCTAATCCCAGACTTGCTGTGTGTGTGTGTTTGTCCCCATCTGCCTGAGAACTGAATAATGCTTTTAGACTGCTCACATTCCATACCATTCTTATACCCACCTTTGGCAAGGCTGATGATGTCACCCACCTAGAAATGCACCTCTGGGAGTGCTGTGTCCCAGTAATCTCGGTAGCGTGTTCTGTAACTGTGTAATGCTGTAGTGTAATAAAGTAGTTATGTCAGTGTTCTAATCCCAGACTTGCGGTGTGTGTGTGTGTTTGTGTGTTTGTCCCCATCTGCCTGAGGACTGAATAATGCTTTTAGACTGCTCACACTCCAAACCATTCTTATACCCACCTTTGGCAAGGCTGATGATGTCACCCACCTAGAAATACACCTTTGGGAGTACTGTAACCCAGTAATCTGGGTAGACCGTTCTGTAACTGCGTAATGTTGTAATATGCTAAAGTACTTAGGTCGGTGTGCTAATCCCAGACATATCAAATGTGTGTGTGTGTGTGTGTGTGTGTGTGTGTGTGTGTGTGTCTGCTTGTGTGAGACAATTCCAGTGCTTTGTAGAGTATGCACTCTCTTTACAAATCACATGACCACCTTTGTCATTCCTGCTGTTGTCACCCACCTAGGTATACACCTGTAGGCATGCTGCAACCCAGTATTCACCGTAGTGCGTGCCCTAAAAGCGTATTGCTGCAGTGTAATATGGTAGGTAGGGGTTTGTATACAGGACATGGCAAGTGCGTGTTTGTCTGTCAGAGCCTGTGTAGAGGTGGCTGTGAGTGTCTTACCATTGGACATGTTGTGGAGCGGATTTTGTAGTTTTCCTATATGGTGTCCGTCTTATGACACATTGGCCACCTCATGAGGAGTACAGCTGTCAGTCAGCCATGGGACTGTGTTGGCAAGACACACCCCTACATCTGGCAAAAGGCCTGGTGAACAAAGTATGCAACCCTACTAGTACCGCACCCATGTGCCATGCACAAACAAACTTACCTAGGATATCCCGCTATGTTGCTAGTACCATGCACACTGATGACAGATAGTAGGCATGGTGTGAATGCAGTGGCCTGCAGAGGACATGGCAACCTGTACAGCTGTATAATAGGCACATATATGCGGACATTATGCCTTCAATATGTTCCACACTGGATGCCTGCAACATATATGGTGCCATCAACTGTGATTCACAGTGGCCATACAATGCTGTACACATGTGTCCTGTATGGACGCATGCCACTGACACCATGGAATACCTGTATCATACTATCAATGCAGGTGCAGGATTGACTTGCTCACTATAAGCAGGTTTCGCCACACCAGGCCAGTATAACAGGCTGTGTACACAACATGTGCCTGCCAAACCAGGTACACCTGTACATGTCACTGTAGAGTATTGTGGGACATGCACATCCCAGGCAATGTCCATGTGAAGGACTATCAAACACAGACATGGCATGCATTGCAAAGCTTTGGCCATACACATTGGTACCCAGGATGTCAGGGCAGATCATGCAGTACCCATCTGTGTGGAACATTGCAGACACTACACCCCTGCACTGCACACCGTTGTTGGGTGATGCGATCCAAGGATTACTCCTCACCTAGTCTTGTACAGCCATCTTGTACAGCCAACCACTACACACCCATGAAGCAATGCATACATGCATGCCAGTACTGGCACCTTATGTTTGCATGTGGGTTGTGATGCTCCCAATCATAGTCACTACCAGTATAACCCTCGTTGGCATACCAACAGATGTCAAACACTTTCACATGCCCTAGCCCATAGAACCTCCAGAACCTCCAGATATCCCCCGTGGTGCATGTAGTCCTGCGCATTACTGCAGTGTGGCAAACAAAGTAGTTAGGTTGTGTATTTGTGGCCCTGGCAAAGAGTGTCAATACGTGTCCATTAGAGAGTGTGGTTGTGGTGACAATGGAATCCGTTCACGTGGACAGCCATGTGTGCCACACCTAATGTATGTCTACTATATCTCTGTTGCAGATGTCACTCACCTACACACGTATATGCTCTTACAGCACAGCAACATGTCACCTTTGTGGCACATGTAGTAACGTCATGCATATGTAATAGTAATGACTAGTCAGTCAGGGGTTTGACCCCTGTGCTGTTAGGCGTGTGGCAGACAATGCTTAGGGTTAAATCTTCAAGCCCTTCCCTGGTGTACTTTGCTTGACCCACCCACACACTCTCTGGTGGATGTGAAGGAGTACACCTGCACAGCAGCAGCATGTGTATTGTAAGTGATGGACATGGTCAGGTGATGGCCTCTGCACCTATTGCAATCCTCCTGTAGCTGATTGCAAGTGGAACAGCTGTGATGGTGTTCCCATAGCCATCCGCATGATAAACACAGTACACTATCTAGGGAAATCATGTTGATATTTGGCCATGACAGTCGCTGTGAGTGGTACCTGGATGTAGTGTTCTGATATGGCATCACAGATGATATCTGGATGTACCTCAAACATTTTATACAGTGGGAAATAGCCTAAAGACAGGAGGGTGATGTGCCACACATGACTACAGCATGTAAGTGTAGCTATGCTGCATTGAGACTACTGCCTGTTTAACATGTGTGTGGTAATGGCTATTCCGCATGTTATAATACAGACATGACAGTACTCTGTTCATGAGGGACCCCCATCTGTAGGGCCATCTGTGAACTGGTCAGTGTGTGTGCAACCATTTGTTTCCTGTGTTAAACACTGAACGCACATCTGTGCACAGCAGAAGCATAGTGTGAGGATTGCAGACAGTACATGATGATAGGGATGTGTTACTGCCATCGCATCCCTGACTGGACATGTGTCACATGAGACAGTGGTATGACAGACACTGTCTGGGGTTCCCAGTGACAAGCCAATAATGGGCAATTGTTCATATCTGCGGTCACACGTCTACTACACATTGTACAGGTGGCATGCGGTATATATGCATGTGTTGTGCACCCTCTGCAAATGTATACCATCTGTTGTGTTGGGTTGATGGTGATATCTATGCATACTGTTGTAGGTAATCCTGTATGCTGTTGTGTTGGGTTGATGGTGATATCTATGCATACTGTTGTAGGTAATCCTGTATGCTGTTGTCTATCACTAAGCCATATGTGGGTTTAAACTGCAACACCATAGGCTGAATGGGTTGGGGGGTCCCGGCAGAACCTCCTGTCCCACTTCAGCTGACAATGGAACTGGGCAGTAGCACATCTGGGGCCCAGCCTTGGACATCAACCTCTGTTGGCTCTGCACCACCTTCTGGTGGTATCACCACTGAGGATGGAGCATGTCCCCCCTGGGAGCAGGACCAGACAGGTACATGTCTGCTGTCGTGCAGTCCTGGACATGTTGCGTTGGGGGCTCACTAAGGGGTTCTGAAGCCAGATACGCAAGCTCAAGGGCAGAGTGTCACATTTACTGGGTGATGCTGCCCCTCCCAGACAGCCCCCAGCACTGCCTCCTTTGCAGCTGTTTAGGTGCAGTGGCAGTTGCCCATGGCTGGGACCTCTGTCCCACTGTTCCCATGGGCTTGTGAATGCTGAACACCTATCCCCTCACGTGTCATATATCAACCCTGTATGCTGTCTTTTCTGTGATCCTACCCTATCTATCCTCCATGGCCATACCTACACTCCTTCCCCTACATCCAACCCTCACCTACAGAAACATAAGGCCGATCGGCTCCTAGGACAACATCTGCCCTATACATACCTGTCAATTTCACACATGTGCCCACTGGACACGTAACCCTTGTAATATGCATCACAGCATACTCCTATTATCCTCACCCCTGTCCCTCAGGCGCATGATCCAGGTATGCACATCACTCCTAAATGGTCCAGGTACATGTGATAAGGACAACCCCATTGTACACACAACACTACCAGTCCCTCTATGGTTACCCCATTTACCTTTATCATGATGATGATGTTGCACACAGCACCTTGCAAGAGTACTGTTCACAGATAATGATTGGACAGGTACTGTTGTGTTAATGTACATTACATACACAGAGTAATGTATATGGCCAATGTAGAACTGTTTGCGTGTATGAATGACACATGTCTGTCTGAGGGAGTCTTGAGATCACATAGAACAACACCACTACATAATACAGGCGTCGCTGGTGTTTCCTGTTTCATTCATTTGTAATGCTTTGTTGCCATATGGTATGTGCCTGATATATCTCTATATAAGTATGTACCTATATGCTGGGCATAAACACTCACATATACATCTACATGATGGGATACATTCCTATACATTCCAAGCATCCTACAAAAGGGCCTCATAGAAACAGACAACTGGTGCCAGAGCCATGGCCTCAAGCTAAATGCCAAAAAGTGTATAGTCATCCCCTTTGGCAAAAATAAAGTGTCCACAAATTACCACATAGGTGGTAATCCATTAAGTATGGAAGAAGTAATTAGGGACCTGGGGACCCAAGTTGATAGCAGTCTCTCATTTGACAACCACGTGGCCAAAGTGGTTAGAAAAACATTTTATATAGCCCACCTAATCATGAAGGGATTCACATCTAGATCAGGGGAGGTCATCGTGCCTCTTTACTCATCTCTCATCAAGCCCATAATTGAGTACAATGCCCCTTTTGGGATGTACCTTACCAGACACCTGCAGCAACTGGAAAGACCCCAAAAGTACCTCACCAAGAGGATCAAAGGGCTTAAACAGATGCCATATGCTGCCTGGTTAAAGAAACTCCAGCTCTACTCAGTGGCATACCGCCTGTTCAAAGGCGATCTGTGCCTGATGTATAAAGTCATGTCCAACCCGGAATTAATGGACATGCTGCACCTCAGAAAATCCAAATCCCATTGAGCTATGCGCTCGAGAAACTTGAACCACAGCATTGAAATAAATAGGACATGCTGGAGGAACAGATTCATAACCCAGAGGCTCCCTTCACTCTGGAATAAAATCCCAGTCCAGGTTAGGCAGAGTCCCTCATTGACTCTCTTCAAGAGGAATCTTGATGAGTGGATGGGAGATAGTAGGTTTACCCCGGGTATCACTTCTGTGTCACTGTTAGATAGAGGCACAGTATACTAACCTCGAAAAAGGGCATAGCAAAATTCATTTAAAATGGGTGGCGCAAGCCAAACACACTCTGGCTAGGCTTATAAATGCCCTAGGGCAGATAGCCTAGTATGAACCTATGAACCTATACTGTTGAATGACTGTGCTGTATGATATGTTTGTGGTACTGTCCGTTGTCTGTATATCTGCCATGGCGTATTGGTAATTCACATTAGCTGTATGTGCAGGGTCCTGGTTCCGACCCTTGCAGAGGACGTTTATTTGGTTGCAGGGAAGAACAAGGCCATTGGATACGGAGGGAGTAAGGCACATTAAAGCAGTTGGGAGCGGGTGTGTGTGGGTTTGTATGGTGTTAAGCACTGCTGACCTCTGGTTACAGCTTCTTACACTCGCTTAGCCTCTACATTGCTTTACCAGTGCAATACTCGCATACTGGTAGCCAAACACGCTTACACCTGCTCGCTCCTGCACTTGCAAATGCACCGACATTGGTGCTTGCATCTGTCACTCACACCCCTGGGTGGGAGCGAGGATCACAATATTACCTTGTGATGCCTATTACATTGGACTACATGACTACAAGTATCAGGAATGGCTGCCCATTAGGCGACGGCATGGCGTTCGACTGTATGGAATCAGTGGCCTGTCCAGTGAATTAATCATATTATTTGTGTGTTCCTCATACAATCTGCTCCCGTCTGGCTGATACATGGGAACCGAGACTCTTCAATACAGACAAGTAATTGGGTTTTGGGAGCCACATCCATCAGCCAAATCATGCTACCGCATAGCTATTATAGGTTTGCCACCTTTTCAATTGGCCAAGGTGGGACATTAGGGTTAACACCTGTCCCACGTTATGAGGGACAGTCCCTCTTTAGGCAGTT
>NC_056736.1:544354310-544359310 GCF_019279795.1 Protopterus annectens
CATGTGCCATGCACAAACAAACTTGCCTAGGATATCCTGCTATGTTGCTAGTACCATGCACATTGATGACAGATAGTAGGCATGGTGTGAATGCAGTGGCCTGCAGAGGACATGGCACCCTGTACAGCGGTAGAATAGGCAGATATATGCAGACATTATGCCTTCACTATGTTCCACACTGGATGCCTGCAACATATGTGGTGCCATCAAATGTGATCCACAGTGGCCATACAATGCTGTACACATGTGCCCTGTATGGACCCATGCCACTGACACCATGGAATACCTGTATCATACTATCAATGCAGGTGCAGGGTCGACCTGCTCACTATAAGCAGGTTTCACCATACCAGGCCAGTATAACAGGCTGTGTACACAACATGTGCCTGCCAAACCAGGTACACCTGTACATGTCACTGTAGAGTATTGTGGGACATGCACATCCCAGGCAATGTCCATGTGAAGGACTATCAAACACAGACATGGTATGCATTGCAAAGCTATGGCCATACACATTGGTAAGCAGGATGTCAGGGCAGATCATGCAGTACCCATCTGTGTGGGACATTGCAGACACTACACTCCTGCACTGCACACCATTGTCGGGTGACGCGATCCAAGGATTACCCCTCACCTAGTCTTGTACAGCCATCTTGCACAGCCAACCACTACACACCCATGAAGCAATGCATACATGCATGCCAGTGCTGGCACCTTGTGTTTGCTTGTGGGTTGTGATGCTCCAAACCACAGTCACTACCAGTATAACCCTCATTGGCTTACCAACAGATGTCAAACACTTTCACATGCCCTAGCCCATAGAACCTCCAGATGTCCCCTGTGGTGCATGTAGTCCTGTGCATTACTGCAGTGTGGCAAACTAAGTAGTTAGGTTGTGTATTTGTGGCCCTGGCAAAGAGTGTCAATGCGTGTCCATTAGAGAGTGTGGTTGTGGTGACAATGGAATCCATTCATGTGGACAGCCATGTGTGCCACACCTAATGTTTGTCTACTATATCTCTGTTGCAGATGTCACTCACCTACACACATATATGCTCTTACAGCACAGCAACATGACGCCTTTGTGGCACATGTAGTAACGTCATGCACATGTAATAGTAATGAGTAGTCAGTCAGGGGTTTGACCGCTGTGCTGTTAGGGGTGTGGCAGACAATACTTGGGGTTAAATGTTCAAGCCCTTCCCTGGTGTACTTTGCCTGTCCCACCCACACACTCTCTGGTGGATGTGAAGGAGTACACCTGCACAGCAGCAGCATGTGTACTGTAAGTGATGGACATGGTCAGGTGATGGCCTCTGCACCTATTGCAGTCCTCCTCTAGCTGATTGTATGTGGAACAGCTGTGATGGTGTTCCCATAGCCATCCGCATGATAAACACAGTACACTATCTAGGGAAATCATGTTGATATTTGGCCATGACAGTCGCTGTGAGTGGTACCTGGATGTGGTGTTCTGACACGGCATCATAGATGATATCTGGATGTACCTCAAACATTTTACACAGTGGGAAATAGCCTAAAGACAGGAGGGTGATGTGCCACACATGACTACAGCATGTAAGTGTAGCTATGCTGCATTGAGACTACTGCCTGTTTAATATGTGTGTGGTAATGGCTATTCCGCATGTTATAATACAGACATGACAGTACTCTGTTCATGAGGGACCCCCATCTGTAGGGCCATCTGTGAACTGGTCAGTGTGTGCAACCATTTGTTTCCTGTGTTAAACACTGAACACACATCTGTGCACAGCAGAAGCATAGTGTGAGGATTGCAGACAGTACATGATGATAGGGATGTGTTACTGCCATCGCATCCCTGACTGGACATGTGTGTCATGAGACAGTGGTATGACAGACACTGTCTGGGGTTCCCAGTGACAAGCCAATAATGGGCAACTGTTCATAGCTGCGGTCACACGTCTACTGAGATCGTACAGATGGCATGCAGTATATATGCATGTGTTGTGCTCCCTCTGCAAATGTATACCATCTGTTGTGTTGGGTTGATGGTGATATCTATGCATACTGTTGTAGGTAATCCTGTATGCTGTTGTGTTGGGTTGATGGTGATATCTATGCATACTGTTGTAGGTAATCCTGTATGCTGTTGTCTATCACTAAGCCATATGTGGGTTTAAACTGCAACACCATAGGCTGAATGGGTTGGGGGGTCCCGGCAGAACCTCCTGTCCCACTTCAGCTGACCATGGCACCGGCATTAGCACATCTGGGGCCCAGTCTTGGACATCAACCTCTGTTGGCTCTGCACCACCTTCTGGTGGTATCACCACTGAGGATGGAGCATGTCCCCCCTGGGAGCAGGACCAGACAGGTACATATCTGCTGTCGTGCAGTCTCAGACGTGTTGCGTTGGGGGCTCACTAAGGGGTTCTGAAGCCAGATACGCAAGCTCAAGGGCAGAGTGTCACATTTACAGGGGGATGCTGCCCCTCCTGGACAGCCCCCAGCACTGCCTCCTTTGCAGCTGTTTAGGTGCAGTGGCAGTTGCCCATGGCTGGGACCTCTGTCCCACTGTTCCCATGGGCTTGTGAATGCCAAACACCCATCCCCTCACATGTGTCATATATCAACCCTGTATGCTGTCTTTTCTGTGATCCTACCCTATCTATCCTCCATGGCCATACCTACAGTCCTTCCCCTACAACCAACCCTCACCTACAGAAACATAAGGAAAATCGGCTCCTAGGACAACCTCTGCCATATACATACCTGTCAATTTCACACAAGTGCCCACTGGACACATGTAACCCTTGTAATATGCATCACAGCATACTCCTGTTATCCTCACCCCTGTCCCTCAGGCGCATGATCCTGGTATGCACATCACTCCTAAATGGTCCCATGTAGAATTTATGAGGGACTACTTGTGCAGGTACACAAGTTTAGACAATACTTTAGTTAATACCTGTAGTTGCCTTATGGAATTGGTGCTTGATAATAATTTTTTCAAGTTTGATGGCAACTTGTATAAACAGATATCGGGAGTAGCTATGGGGTCCAGAGTGGCACCTAGCTTTGCAAATTTGGTGATGTCGTCTTGGGAGGTAAAATATTTAGTTCCGCAACTTACAGATCATAATATAATTTTCTATAGGAGATATATTGATGATTTGATTTTTGTGTGGAGGGGTAATGAAGAAAGCTTTAGAATGTTTCTAGCTCAGTTAAATACTACCACAAACTTTCTTAATTTCACTTTTGGAAATTTTGGAAAAAGTATTACTTTTTTGGATCTGTATTTGACTATAGATTTAATAGAACACAGATTTAGTAGTAGAATCTATAGGAAGCAAAATTTTGTTAACCAATATTTGCATTTTGAGAGCCTACATCCAAAGCATATGAAAAAAGGTGTGTTCAAAGGCCAATTTATTAGGCTTAGTAGACTCACCAGTGAAAATGATTGCTTTATTAGTGAAACAAATGATTTAAAACGTTTCTTTATTGAGAGAGGCTATGAAACAAGTTGGTAGATTGTATTATAAAAGAGGTCAACATTTTAAGGAAAAACAAAGCGATTCCTATTCTTACTAGTACATTGACACTAGATAATGTTGAAAACAAAGAAACATCTGTTAACAAGTTTGTGTTGTCCTTTCCATTGCCCATTAGTAATGAGATGGATATTATTAAAGGGATAGTGACTAACAATTGGAAAATTGTGTTAGGTAACCATGAGCTAGCTAACATTATAGGTACACGTCCAGTTTTCACTTATAAAAAAGTGACCGATATAAAGATGATTTTAGAAAGGGGAGAAAATTCACAAACATACATTACTAGTAGGGTAGGTACATATCCCTGTACAGGCTGCAAGCAATGCAGGTTTGTTAGTGGTACTTCTAGTGTTTTTTTAAAACACTTAAACAAAGACTTCAAGATAAAGGGACATTTTACTTGCAAAACCAACAATATAGTTTATGTAGCACAGTGTGCTTCATGTGATCATTTCTATATAGGTAAAACTATAAGAAATTTAAATAAACATATTTATGAACACAATTCAGCCATAAAGAAAAAAGATCTAACAAATGCTTTGGCAAAACATTCATTAAATTGTGTTTCATTTAAAAAGTTTATGTTTTCAGTATTAGAGAAGGTTGATGATAGTTTGTTTAGTGGTGATTTCAAAACACTATTAGAATGTAAGGAATCTATTTGGCAAATCAGGCTAAAAGCAGATGAGCCACCTGGCTTGAATGATGTCATAAATATCAAGTGCTTTTTAGCTTTACAAAGATTTTAAAGTAGTATTTAGCTTAATTTATGGTTAAACACTTTTTAATTTTTGTCCTATAGTAGATATTATATTGTACAATCAAAGTTTGTCTGTTTGCCTTTTAAATAGAAATACATGAAGTCTGTTTTTATATATATATATATATATATATATATATATATATATATATATACATAAAAAAAAGTTTTTCTTATAAAATGATGAAAATCTATTGGTCAATTAATCATGACATGTGATCAATTTTATGATATATAAAAAACATGTTTTTTAGTAAGGGTGCATTTCTGATGAAGCTCTTGTGATTAAAGAACGAAAACGTTAAAAGTAGCAGGTTTACAGTCTGTTTTTTCGTTGGCAGTGGTGGACTCTATTGAGTTATTTGGTTTTGAGTGTGTTTTGGCGTATATATATATATATATATATATATATATATATATATATATATATATATATATATATAAACATATATGTATCTCTGCAACCATGTATATATATGTGTATATATATAATATATATATATATATATATATATATATATATATATATATATATATATATATATATGGTTCTACCTCAGACGACACGCGGAACATGACATGAAATCATGAGCCCAGAAGATCGACAGTGCAGAAGACCGACGAGACGGGCCCCAGAAGATCGACAGTTCAGAAGACCGACCCGACGGATGAAAGCACCAACGCCGAGGATGCCGACA